>NC_045148.1:17387001-17474501 GCF_008831285.2 Nymphaea colorata | reverse complement strand
AGATTCCTCCCATGGAGATGCTTGAAGGAGCTGCAGAAAAAAGGTTTATCTATCCATGGCTGGTTGATTCAACATGTCATTACTTCCAGCATCTTATTCTTATATGTTAAAAATGGGAATAAGAAGGAAAAAGAATGGCTTCATCACACAAGGCATTGTTATCAAGTTTGATGGTTAGCTTGAGCAAACCTTTTATGTACATAGCACAAATCGGTCACAAAAAAAAAAAAACTTTGTCATAGATTTGTAAATTTAAATATAGAATCTGCACAAGAGCTATCAAAGCTGATAGTTGTGCCTCCCTTAGTCAAAACCATGTTAAACTTTCTTTTCTTTGTTTATTCTGCTTTTTCAACATAATATCAAAGTAGGACTGTTGTTGAAGAAGAAGATCTAAGCTGTGATTATGGCCTGCATATGCCTAAAGAAATCGTTGACGCCTTCACCAGAGAGATAGCTCAATCAACTTTCAAAAGAAAAAAACTATGCAACAAACTAAGACTTAACAATTCATTATAAAGCAAAAGACAAGTATGATTATTGCAATTAGAGAAGGAACACTTAAATAAATCAAGGAGCAAATTTCTAACAGTTTAAAGAAAACAAATACTATTAGCAAAAGAAAGCAACAAATAGTATTAGAATAAGACATTACACTATTGTACCGTGTATTTTAAATTAGATATTGGCTAATAAATTCAGAAACGCGATCTTCATATTTAAAGATGTCGCCAAAACGTGGCGCTTAATAAATAAAACTCCGTTTTGCGGTGAATGAACACATCCTTTTGAAGAGGAGAGTAGTCCACGCATGCCGGCGCCTCTTGTGGAGCTCTGGGGCTGCTGCTCGCTCCCATGGAGAGCTTGACCGTCACGGTAAAGCCGAATAACCCAAGCCTTTTTTCCTTCTTCGTTTCTTTAATTTGGGGATAGAGGGAAGGCAATCCCATGTCTAGGGTTGCCATTTTCTCTCCATCTCTCCCGCGGTTCTCTTTTTTCTTTTTGGTTTCTATCTTCTCATTCAGTTTTTCTCCCGGTGTTAGCTCGCTCCCAACCTGCCGGAGATAAAGAGAATTCGAGGTTCGTTGGTTTTCCCCAGATATTCTTCTTTTCGTCCCGCTTTCTTCTCCTCACCTTCCTTCCTTTGTTTTTCTAATGTCTAGGGGCTCAAAATTTGAGTTGGTGTTGCTCTGACGCTGTCCAGCTGAAGGTTTGTTCTGGTTTTCCTCATGGCCTTCTTGCTTTTAGTTCGTTTCATTGATTTTTGGCATCTTTCCTTCTTTTTCTGTTAGTTTCTTGGAATCAAAGTGTCGATGCTGAGTTCGTTCCTCGTTGTTCCTTTTGAGTTTGTTTTTGTGGCTGAGAAGCGGGGTTAGAGGAGGAAACTATTAGCTGGTAGTAGATTTTGATGTTCAATTATACTGATAATAGCACTGGAATATATAGGAAACAAACAGTTTACGGGACTTCTTATATGTAAAACGATCTGTCTGCAAAGAGGAACAGCACTCAGGGAGATAATAAATGGGGCTCCTAATTGATGAGCATTTTGAGGAAATGCTTACCAATGCTATATGGTTAGCTTCTGATACAGTTTGATTTTTACTCGTTAGAATACCAGAGGGCAAGCTGGACTTAATGAATTTCATGTCCTTGAAGGTGGATTCATTGAAGAGATGTCACTTGCCTTCTCTGGTACTTCGGCTCCGTATTGTATAATACACTGTGGTCTTGATCTCTGAAAACTGTAGAGATACTAAGCGGTATTACCTTTTCTGCTTAGTACGTCACTTCTTCGAGTTTTGATGTCTAAATTCTTTGATGTTGAAGTTCGAATGAATGCAATCCTCTGAACTACTACGTTGCCTAGTTTGTATTGTGATATTACATTACTGGAAAATTTTGTACTTAGAAATCATTAGTTCTTCTCTTGCACCCTCTTCTTTTCTGAATGTGGCTTCTGCATGTCACAGTTTGGGATCCATCCAATTCAGGGGAATGTGCAAAGAACAAGAAATTCCTTCTTTTGTGTTTCTCAGAAGCCTAGGCTGGACACAGATGGCAAACAGCAGCGCAAGTATCCTCACAATGTTGATCTCCCTCCTATTCTCCCAAAGAATAAGAAGAAACCATATCCAGTTCCATTCAGAGCCATACAAGGAGCTGCAAGGGCTGATAAGAAACTTGCACAGATGGGAATAGAGAAGCCTCTTGAACCCCCAAAAAATGGACTACTTGTGCCTGGGCTAATTCCTGTGGCGTATCAGGTTCTGGATGCATGGAAAGCTTTAATCAAAGGCCTGGCTGTGCTTGTCAACTATGTTCCAGTGTATGGTTGCAGGTAAATGTTGGTATGGGACTGGGTGCTTCTTCCCTCATTGAGAGCTATTACACTTTATTGTTTCTCTAACCAGCTGTTTTGTAGGCAGAGCAGGAATATTTGGAACACTTAATAGTGTTCTTCAATAACAAAAATGGTGTGTTCCTGATCGCCACTGTTTGATAGAGAACATGGATTCTCCCAAACAAATGAGCCCTAAAAATAGCTATTAGTTCCATGCATGTTTAGTGTCCGCAATGACATATGGCTGCTTTGGCTGCATAGATGTGTACTTTCTGTGAATTTCATCATTAAAAATCATTATCTAGCATCTTAAGTGGAAAAGAGCAGCTTATAACAAAGGGATTCAGTTTTGACTTTGTCACAAAAGTTTTTTGGGAGAGAAACTGTGACTAACAAGTTTTTGGCTAAAGAGGAAGACAGCTTCTTCATCTTTTCAATTTTCATGTATTGAAAACCAGTCCTCTTTTTCACTTCCCTCGAACTCACAGTATTCTGATTTTGTTTGCATCTGATGGTTAGAACAATAGGGTGTGGAGATCGAATAATCGCCATATTCATTTGTTAAAACCTCTGCAATGAAGAACTTCCAGTAGGATGTATCTGCAGCCTGTCTTGTATGAATATATAATGGCAAGGCCTGTTAACCATGATATGAACATGTAGCTTCAACTTCCATAGTCTTTTGGTATATACTCATTTTTCTCATTGTGGCTAATTTTGGATGTTTTGGTTCCAAATATAGCAATTTCGACTGGGATTTGGTGTCTATTTTGTGTAACTGGATTACATAAATTACTCCATGAGATGAGTTCTATTTATCGTAGGTACTGCTCAGAAGTACACATCGCCCTAACTGGTCATGAGATGAAAGATTGTCAGGGTCCTGGGAATGGTAACCGCCGAGGACAACATGAATGGGTCAGAGGCACAGTTAATGATGTGCTCATCCCCATAGACTCCTACCACCTCTATGACCCGTTTGGCAAGCGTATCAAGCATGAGCAGAGGTTTGACTATGACAGGATCCCAGCCGTTGTGGAGTTATGCATTCAAGCCGGTGTGGACTTGCCTGAGTACCCATCACGTAGAAGGCTTGTCCCCATCCGCATGATAGGGAAGAAAGTAATAGATCGCGGTGGTTTTGTAGTTGAGCCAAAGCGTTCTACACGTGAGCAGACTGCACTACTAGAGCTGGATACATATGGTCTGAACATTTCACCTGATCCGCCCCCTATGCCAGATTCAGAACTGCGTGATCTTGCAGAGAGGACACTTGAAGCTTGGGAAACTGTTAGAGGAGGAACAGCAAAGTTGATGAAGAAGTATAGTGTGAAAGCATGCGGCTACTGCTCAGAGGTGCACGTAGGGCCATGGGGTCACAATGCCAAGTTGTGTGGTTCATTCAAGCACCAATGGCGGGATGGTAAGCATGGATGGCAAGACGCGACACTCGACGAGGTGGTACCTCCCAACTACGTATGGCATGTGAGAGATCCAAGTGGGCCGCCACTCAGTTTCCCACTCAAGTCATATTATGGGAAGGCTCCGGCAGTAGTTGAATTGTGCGTGCAGGCTGGTGCCATGATTTCCGACAAGTATAAACCAATGATGAGGTTGGACATCGTAATACCAGATTGTGAAGAAGCCAAACTTGTAGCATGACACCATGACAAAGCACCACACGATTTTAACGTTCTTTTTCCTGTTCATACACAGACAATCCAGGTTTTATGATTTGTATCATTATTTTAGTTCGTATGAGATTCATAAGCAGCCATTCACCCCATCATGTCTGATGGCTTGTGTAACAATTTTGTATATGCATACGCAGAACTTAGATTGGTACTGAATAAAGTTTAGAAAGATCTAAGCTCACTCTGTGATATCTGAATTTGCACAACCTAACTTGAGCAGGTCAAGTAAATGGTTGGCGAAAGCTTTGCACATCCGATTGAGTTTGACTCGATCGTATCACGTCAGATCCAGGTCAATTTAAACTGGCTCTGTACTTACAGTAACTCCAGAAGCAGCAAAACCATACGCAAAGGTAGAAAAGCCTGGCAAGATCCGCTGATTGGTAGCATCGTCTTAGCGTCTTTTATTTTAAAGTAGGTTGCTCTCACCATGTCCTAAGCATCCCTTTAACAGACATAATACCGATCCGAAGGTTCAAGTGGGTCACCATGTGTGACACCCAACACTGGCTTGTCATCTGGGCCCATGATAATAAAGTAGTTCTTAGCAAGTACCAAACAGTTTCCTATACACATAAAATGCGTCAAAAGACCACACAACCGCTCGTTGGTGCTTCCTTCATGAATTTCTTTTCTGTTGGACGGTTGTGATTATGGGTATGACAGAACAAGCTGTAATTTTCTCTATATGGCAAGGTCAAAAGCCCAAAAGCGTTCTAAAGCCCAAAACCGTAGCACGCCAAACGCTAAGAAGATAATTGCCACAACAGAAAGCCCAAAAGAATAATGAGCATATTAGCAACAATTTCACAGAAGAGTTTTTATGACTGGTACTACAGAAGTAGCTCTAAAGAAGTGTCTTCTGCTATGCTATAGAAGATGCGCCTCGGCTAGGCTAGGCTGGTTGTTCTTTGACGACCTGCAATTTGGAAGTGTCTAAGCCTTTGATTAGAGTATATAAACACCCCCATGCACGCACTCAACAATATAGGTTTTTTTTGTCTTCAACAGCTAACTTTTTCTCTTCTTCTTCTTCTTCTTCTTCTTCTTCCACACAAGCTGCTATTATTTGACCCACAAATCCAACCGACCCACTCACTCCATAATTGGTTTTCAATCAGCATTCAAAAGGACTCTGGACCTCTTCAACGTGAGACCATTCACAGACCCTTACCATACATAAGATATGACAATATATCCTGTTCAATACTTTCATTCAGTTGAGTACTCGAATATTAAGTAGCAGTTTTTTATTTATTGTGGCAGGGCAACCGCACCTACGTCAAAAAACTTAGTAGCTCACGTGGGTTTGTAAAAATATAGTGATTGGCACTCGCTGCTCAAGGCCACACATGTTTCGGTTTGTCTAGAGAATTGATCACAGTTAGCATGAAAGGAATAGATGCAAACTGTGATATACAAGAGAAACCAATGTCTGAAAATATATGTGCAGTTGACGGATTTAGGAGAGCGGTGTGCAGCAGCAGCCAAAACTTCTAAGAGCGAGTTACATTCAACGTGCAAGATCTGGTTAATAACTGGATTTGAAATAGGCGTTGAATCCCATGCGAAACACGAGCCCAATCCGAATGGTCAGAAATTCGAGTCAAGGCGGAAACGTGCATGTTGATTTTTTCTGGATTAGTTGCAATGAGGCCTGGTCTGAGAGATGGAATTCAGCTCGAGTAGGTTAATTACGATTGTGCTTCCAAGGGACTAATCGTAAATTCAAAATTCTAATTTTCAGTAATGCACTTATTATTATAATAAGAAAAAACTTGCATTAATCAATAAATTTAAAGTCTTAGATTATCTAAATTCTAACATTGAAGTTATTTTGCCGATGAAAAGTGAATCGATCAGTTTAAATGAGATTTCAACTTAAGCCGGAGCGGCAATAGCAACAGTTGATTCTTTTTTATTATGTACTTCAACCCAACTCGATACAGCCGGTAGCCTGACACATCCCAATTCACTGTATTATTTCGTAAAAGTGATTCGAATCACTGTATCCTTGAACATGTGGCCGTATTTGACAAGTCCATGTGACATAGTCCATAATGAGTACAGAAAGCTTTCATTTGGCATGTTTCAGGTTAAAAAAAAAATGCAATATATAGTAAATCTCGTTTTAAGCAAGCCCACACCATTAAGGAATATAATGTATTCTTAAAAACTCTACAACTTTTGCTAATGGAAAAGCAAACTAACAAATAAATTAGCCTGCAAACTGCACATAAAGAAAGAACAAGAAAACTGCACATACTCAGAACCTAAATCAAAAAGGAGTCTTCAAGACACAAGGTACTCATCTATGTTACAAGGGAAGGCGTATTTAACGCGTTGAACAAGATTTCACCGTCTTCCAGCTTCGACATCGAGTATGGGACGGGTATCACGCACACCATATTCCATTTCTGGACGTTGCTGATATGCAGTCTCAATTTCTGTTCCACGAAAAGCGAGATGATGATTGTTAGCACTTGATTGGTCCTGGTTGCTGTGAGAATCTGCCAACATCTGAAAATATGCATGTGGCCCCCAACCTGCATCACAAAACAAAAAGCTTCATATACTGAATTTGAAAATCAGATAATGTGTCTATACATGATAAACAGCACGGGCTGTGTAGCAAAATATTCATACTTTCATCCCTAGTGACTAAATACGGGGTAGGAAGAAAGTCATTGGAGTCATCCTTTCGATTTTCATGGAAAACAAAACCATATGATAAATCTTATGGCATAAATTGCACCTCACCGGGAAAGATTTTCAACCCACTTGAAGTGCAACAAGGAATAAGTGGGTTGAAAACCCTTTCAGGTGCATAGCAATTTACACTTGTGCATTTAAATCACAATAGCAATCTCAAAAAATGGGACGCCTAAACTTTGCCGAATACTTCCAATCACAATAATAGCCTTCATGAGATAATCAACCTAATGGTCTTACAGCATGAGAATGCTACACTTAGAAAAAGAAAAACAAGACAAAGAAAGTGAAAGCATACACTCTGTGTGATATGGAGCTGGGAAGAACTGCAAATAACAAAATGTGGCAACTGTCATACCTACAAAATGCAGTAAGCAATCCAATCAGAGACAAGCAAAAATTTGACAGCATAACTTTGTTTAACCCAAATTCAAATTGTAATGGCCCACAAACCTAGTAGGCCACCAGCGAAGACATCTTGCCAATGATGCCAATAGTCATCTACACGAGAAGTTCCAACAAGGGCTGCAAGAAGCAAAGGAAGGAAGACGATGCATAGTTTTGCTACATGGCCTCTTTGATCAAACGCTTTAATTTTTCCAGACAGATACAATGACAGAAATCCTAGACCAGCAAACGTCCCTACACAGAAGTTGAACTTTTAGTACACCTTATCATCTTCCTAAAGCATGACCAACCATGCACTTATGCAAGTGCACAATGCATTTGTGCTAGAAAGACTTATGAATGAAGGGATGATACAGACATATAGGTGCAATTTAAAAAGGAACAAAAATTGGATCAAGTATGGCAGATATCAACAAGATCAATATACAGCCTGAAGAACATTGCAGCTTCACCCACTATATCTGAACAAATTGCGGGGTTCGCCAACTAAACTTACGCAACTGTAAGTTTCCACGAATTTATATATGACTGAAACTCTGTTACCCCATCTGAAAATGTCAAATCTTAGCATTTGGATCTTCCATAATGTCTTCAACTCCACTGTAGATTTTTCATAAGAGAAATGCCCTTTTATCTTATTCATCAACCATAGATACAGCTAATAAACAACCGCAGCATAAGCATACAATAACAGCATCAAGATGGGAACAATACAGACATGTATAGGACTCACATGTTATTTGCAATGACACTTAATCTATTAGTTACATTAAAAGGATAACTGATAGAGGCACTCATCAATCAATATTGATCTGTACACAATGATATTCGATCTAAGCTATTTGACCATTTTTCTGCAGCTATAGCAATTGCATAAGAGGAATACACATCAGTAAGAACATTCCTGTCAAGAATAACCAGAGCAGGAAGTCAGAGAGTGTTCTGTTCATTGGCATTAGCAATCATATAACAATGACCTGGCTTTTCAGTCTTCCCTTTCCATGATTTTGCATCGGTGCATGCAGATGCTATCAAATATTTTACTTGCATTTTTTTCTCTTATTTTATGTGGATGAGCACCAAAATGTAAACAAATGAAGCGATGCCTTCATTAGATGGCAGAACAAACAAGCTCTAAGTATAAAATTTTAGCCAAAGTTATATGAACAGTATTAATGGAAGATAAGCTCTTGGTCAAAGGCAATGGGTGTAGGTACCAAAAGCCAAAAGTGTATTTAGTTGCCTGAACGTGCAGAGTTCCTAGCTGAATAACTTTCCAAGACTGAACCCAGCTTCACATTGATGGTCTTTCACAACTCATAAGAGAAGACAAACAGCAGTTTACTTTAACTATGCCTTTAACCACAACCATCGGTGATTAGCAAGAGTCTGAATTGTTCCTTTTTTAGTTCTATTGCTTATGTATGTCATTCCTATTGTTGCTCTTGTGGCCTTACTAATTGTTTCATTTGCATTTTTGAGCTTTCGTTTAGCAATAAATAGTTATATTGCACCGTGCAGCACCCCATTTTACATGGGTTGGGGTGTGGGATGCGGCAATTTCCACAAGAATTGGGTGCGGGTGGGGCGAAGGCATATAGAGATATATACACATATGTATGTGTGTGTGTGTGTGTGTGTGTGTGTGTGTGCGTAAAATCTGTTATATAAGTAAATTTATTTGTCTATATTTTAAATTTTTCTGTCAAGGGTACCTTAATCTCAAACAGAATGTTTTATTAAATAAAATGGGGGGAGAAGAGAGGAAGAGGGAAAAAGGAAAAGGGAAAAGATAGGAGAAGGAAAAAAATAGAGAAAAAAAGGAGCGAGTGCAGTCAACAGCACCCGACTCAGTCAAACCAAGTCCTGTGCCGTTTCGGGTGGCACCCGCACTTGCATCAACTTGGGTGTGTCACCATTTTCGGCACACCCACGTGACTTAGGCAGCACCAAACTTCAAATGTGCATTCAAGATAGGGGACCTGAAAAAAAAAAACAAAAAGGAAGAAGAAGGCAGCTTACAGGAAGTATGGCCACTTGGGAAACTTTTATGCCCTTCTTTTATGACACTATCTTCTCCGTGACAAATAACACCACTTGTGATGGTATCATAGACCTAAAAAATTATATATGATTAGGACTTAATCGCACACAAACACAAGAATTAAAAAAAAAATGAAAACCTGAAACATTATAAAGAAAAATATGAAATAATCAAAAAATAGAGATCCTACTTCCTTTCCATCAGGGAAACATCGCCAGAAAAAATCAGGACGGGGTCGACCAACAGCGTCCTTGATAGCATCAGTAATAACCCCCGTTATTAATACAGCAAATAAAAGTCCTGCGCAACCATGTAATCTCATCATTAAGGACAATTTTATCCAGGATATCTTGTAAGGTACCATACCATGGCCCTGAGATCAGAAATGTTTAAGGCAGTTTACCTAGAATGGCATGGTGAAAATCATAAACATCTCTTCTGATGAAATAGTATATAAGGATGATGGCAAATGGTATCAGAATTGCAATTACCTAGGAAGCAACATATCAATCAGATTCCAATTAAAACACAAGAGAGAAAGATTGAGAGAAGAGGCATTCATTTGGTATACAGAAGGGGACAAAGAACTGGAAAGCAGAACATACAGGGACAGCCCAAAATGGCACTGTATTACTCTTCAATGGATACTTCAAGTCAGTCATCATTTCCTTCCCCACAAACCTATAAAATGGATGTATAACATTCAGGACAACCTCCACCACCATAAGAAACACAAGTATCAGCCAGTCATGCATATGCAGCCTTGCTACTTTAACTCCATGTGATTTAATTGTGTGTGCACCCAGTTGAATTTCTGGCATCTTCTCCTGCAAAGGATGAGCAACAGTCAGAGGCCAGAGCAGCTTGTTTTCAATAGAAAAATAATTACTAAATGAGACTCGTTACTAACACGCTACGCATACTCATGAGGCTGAAACAAGTTTGAAAATAGAAAGAAGACTATGCTAACAAGGAGTGTCAAAAGAGTCACAAAGGAATAAACCATGGAATCAAATGAAAGACTCATAGAACACATTTACAACAGCAAAACTTTTCATGTTCAACTACACATGTCCTCTTTCTTTTTTCCCCTTTGTTCTTAAATTTCTTTTTCTATGTTAATTTAAATCAAGTTACTTTTTTGTCACATTGTCTTCTTAATCAAATTTTCATCGTTCTTCATTCTTAATAGGAACACAAACTTATTGGTGATAGCAAAAACTCCTCATGATTAATCAGTACTGTGCTGTTATTCTTTAGAGCAATAGTCAAATTACTGATACTATTTTGAAATTAACGGCACTTATTTCACAGCTAATTCAAAGGCAGAGGCCATGATACCCACTAAAATTGCTACTGAACAAAAATAACTGCTACCTCCAATATGTCATGATGTCCATACGAACTATCACATTTTATGCAGGTTTTTAAAATTTAAAACACCTCACATGTATTTACACTTAGTTGACATTACAGCTCAATAAGTTTTCTGTACATTGCCAAAAGATTTTCCTTGTCTGTTGATATCAATCTTTTCTCTTGATAAAGGGTCCTGGTAAGAGATTCATGACTAAGCATCTAACTACACCTTACATTTTCTTACAATAAATTCTGAAGGTCAATTTTCGTATTTATACACGGATATGCTGCTGTGAAGTTGTCATTGAAGAGTTGACACGATATTCAGCTCAAGCAGTTCCACGGGATGATTAATATCTTAAGGAGAAGCACCAACACTAACATGTTACGAAATGGCAACACCCAGTACTCGCCATTCGAAACCCTCATGTTTGGAAAGAACAAAAAAAATCAAAATTTAAGGAGGCTATATTGAAAGTTCACTGAAAAAAGCAACAAAAGCAAAACCAATCCGAGATAGTACATGCACAAATCCATTTAAGTGGCCACCAGCCGCAGAATCCTTTAAGCAATCCAACCTAAACATACAAAATGAAAGACAGGAGCCAAAGATTTTTCCATTTTTTTGTCTCATTGATCCAAGGGAGAGAATCCCGCGCTCCCCACAAAACCCAAAAATTAGAAACCACTAAAACGACAAGAAGATCGTATAAACACCTCCAGTGAAACGAAAAGGAGGACCAAGAAAAGATGAAGCAATAACCGAAGGTGTTCAAGAGAGATACCACGAAAGAGGCAAGAAGGAAATGGTGAGAAAGGATGATGAAAACTAACCTGATCAGCAGGAACTCCTAGGACTCTGACGAAAGAGAAGTGGAAAAGCCCGGTTTCAGGGACCAACAGAACAGAATACAGCAGTCTCACTCTCTCTCTTTCTTCTTTTATTTGCACTAATAGAAAAAAATAAGTAAAACAACCCAACAACTTCACCAATGGGGAAATGGATTTGACGTCCCTTTTCTTTCTTATCAGATGGGGACCAAAAGCTAAATATTTTAAATTTTGAACGCGCCTTTGAAGTTTCCAACTGTCCACTTTAAAAGGATGTGCTTCATGAATATGAAGAGTTTTTGCTAAAAAACTTTCAGGATGTCTTCTGCAAAAAATTTTTTTGTTACTTCGAGAATAACATGATAAATTTAACAATGTATTTGTGATGTTGGAGAGAGTCAGACCCAATTGGTCAAAGGGCAGCCAAGTTGCACCACGGTTCTTGGTTCACAATTAACCACTCAAATGGTTGCTTGTGAAAAAGTGAGCACCCTTCCAGCATGCTGGCTGGGAATATAAATGACTTCTGCCTAAAGCAAAAGTTTTCTGCATTTTCTTTTCACCTTTTCTTGGAAGGCTAACTTGATCCGGACAGGGCTCGGAATGTCTGGATTCGGTCTCCATGTGTCTTGGAAGATGAAACGAATTTGGATCTTTTTACATGAGTTGGCATTGAGTTTGAACCTACCTGATAATTTCACCTAATTAATTATGAAACATACTCATAGAAAGATACAGATTGGGATGTAAATGGTTCTGGTACATTTGATTATCAGATCAATTTTAGAGTTGTTTAATCATATTTTTGTAAGGAATATGAACCAATCACCAATCAGGTACACTATACAGCTATAATTGAATATCAATTCGGGTCTCGCATTTGATTGGAACGTAGCAAAGATCCAATCTAATAGTATATCGATGTCGATCCTGAATTTGAGTTCAAATAAGTGAAGTGAAATTCGGTACTTTATCTGGATCTGACTGAACGTGAAGAGTTAACGTCAATACTCACAAATCTGGTGGCTATAGAGATTCTGGATAAAGAAGGTCGTGTCCTACAAGTCAGAGTTAGGAAGCCACCGTAATTAAGGCTGGGCAACGGTCTGACGACGCAGACTCAGGGGCCCAACAATGGGGGCGATTGGGTCTCACCAATAACTTATTGTTGGGCTGAGCCATGGAGGCTAGAGAAACTGAACCTGATTTTGAAATAGATTTTGCCAATTTTCAAATTTAATAACATTAGATATTGAATATATGTTTAAAAATGAATGTATCTAATTTGATCGGATATTTATGTATATACAAATCTGAATCCGATTGGATGCCATTTATAAATTTAAATCTGATCTGATTTCTTAATCGAATATTAATTTTTTGTTCTATATCCGATTTTTTTGGATTGGATCATTCGATTATCCGATTCAAATCGGATATATTGACATCCCTAATTACGGACTAAGCCTGAGCATTGGGTCGGCTCGGCCCAATAAGGAGCCGGTCTCTGGCTGGCCGAGACCCGAAACAGTGGCCCGAGCCTGGGCCCGGCCCAACCTTTCAAACCCGATCTCGACACCGGACTAGGCCAGGCTCGATTAAATTTAAAAAAAAACTATTTTTAATATAGAATAATATATAAATATAATTAATTATAATAAATTATTATATATATATAATAATAATAATAATAAAATAAATATTAAAAAATATTGTGTGGTGCTATTTTTTTCGGGTTCGGCTCAAGTCAAGCTGGATACCGGATACCAACCAATGACCAGCTCAGTGGGGACATATCCCTCCGTGTTTTTTTTATTTATGGACCCTAAAGAATCAACTTAAAAAAAAAAAGAAAAGAAGAAGCATCGGCATCTGGTCTGTTTCAAATATAAAATTGATGGCAACGAGTTATGGGCATCGCTTGTGAAGTACGCGTTCTACTTGTTCTCGTGATAATATTGAGCCAACACGATATTGTGAGGCCATACTTTTGATGTGCTTTGTTAATTGAATTGTCCGATATTTTCTTGTGCATAAAAAATATCAGGAGAAAATGAAGAACAAGATGTCTGAGACTGCCAACTGCTTTCCTATCTAAGAATTCCCAAAATTGGAGCCCATGTGCAATTTATATAACGTAAAAACATTTGAAAAATATGCCAAATTTTGTTAAATTAACAAACAAAATATTTTGATCTGATCATGTTCTCCGGAGTACTGGAAAAAGCACGATAAAGGTCATGAACTGAACAAGTTGGCGAATTTAGGTTCGAATCGCAATCCGAACATAACAAAGATTCGGTGAGTTTGGTCAGCCTACAAGTCAAGTTCAAACGTTGACTAAGTCCGAGGCCCGACCAACCTACCTAACCTTGCGTGTAGAGGAGAAATGAATTGATTATTGTTGCTAAAATAAGATGTTTATTGCGTGAATATCTGATCAGTAGTTCATAGTCTCATTGCTTATGCGAAAGTGAGAATAAAACAAGTATTTCATGTTCATGCGCCAATGAGACAAGTGGAGGTTTAGTTTATACTATCTTAATGTCAGCCTCTAATTTTCATATCTTAAAAAAGGTTAAACCCCACTTGCTTTAAAATTTATTAGCAGAAAGAGAAAAGGACAACAGCAAGACAATAAATTATTTTTTGTTTTAGAGAGTGGGTGGATCCATTTGAGATATGCTTTGTATTTGGTGTTTGTCTTTTTCAACATGCAAATGTGGGGACTGACGACTCATTTTTGCCACTCCTTTGAAAGAAGGATAACGGCAGTTTCTTCCTATTTGATTTAATGAAAGAGCAAACACATTTTCCCTTGTCTATCTGTCAAATGGTATCTATTTAATAAAACTTATGCAAAAATTTAGCTCCTTTTTTGCCTAATTTTAGTAGTAATAGTAGTTTATATATATATATATATATATATAGACACAGACACTCACAAAAACACACAAGTGCCAAGTGCTATATATATATATATATATACACACACACTAGCATAACATACAAGTGCCAAGTGCTTATTCTCAAAATGTCAAGAATCACCCCAATGATAGCATCCTGGGCTTTCCTGTTTTTGCACCCACTCTACAAGGCGCAAGCAATCACTCACTCTCTTTTCCTTTTCGGCTTATACGTGTGTTTGTGTGTGAAAAAAAATATAGCTACCGTACTCTTGAATGCCAAACTTTCATAGGAATTATCTGGTATTAATTCCAATGAGATCATATGGTAGAATTTGAGTTGTAAATATCTAGTTAAACTGTTTTTTTTAACAGTCCAAAATATCATTAAAAGGAAGAGAGAGAGAGAGAGCAACAAATGAGTTTCCTTGAATGAAACCCCTTGACCTTTTTAAGAGGCATTTCAAACTTTCAAAAAACTTTTAATTTCTATAATTGCAACTTAATCTTTACCATCAACCAATGGCCAAGATGATTCTCAACAAGTTTGGCATATAAGAGTATGTTCTTTCAAAAATCCCTAGTACCCTTCTAATGAGGAGAGAAAGTGAAAGAAGGAAACAAATGAGTTTCCTTAAATGAACCCCATTTTTCTCTTAAGAACAACATAATCTCTGCTATCTAATTTTCTTGAAATCGACAACATAGATTATTCCTATGAGGGTTTATAAATATATATATATATATATATGGAGAGTATGGCCCCTATTTGTTAGTCATCAAACGACGCATAAGTCTTAGGATTTAAACCAATAAAGAGACTCCTATTGCTGTTTCTTTTCCTACAATTAGAAAACCTCACTCATAATCCCAGGCCATGGGAAACTTGTGGAACGTCTGAAAGTGGCACATGGTTGTCTAATTAATAGAGATTAAATCACCTACTGGCTTGACCCAAATCGCAATACAAATCGTACATGTGCCTCTAATAATATTTTTCAACACAAGTAAATGAACGATCGAGGTGCCATTTCATGTTACTGGGGCAGTTGTGGTGAAACGCATTCAGTCATTTATCAGGAAGTTTGCGAGACACCCACAACATCTGAGCAGGTTTTCACAGCTTCACTTTTAGTAAAACAAACAAAAGTAACAAAAACACATGTTGGCATTTCAAAGCTTCAATTATCATATGGCATCGGGTAAAAAAAATTTCTATTTCCCAAACGATGTTCAGATAAGTATTTTCGTTTGTTGAAGTAATAGGCCCAGATGGACCGATGCGTCTTGGCTGATACGCCAAATCAGTGAGCTAAACAATGCGGTGCCAACAAAGCTACTGGTAGCACTGCTTTGTTTACCTGCTTGGACTAAGAAATGTCGTATAATAGGCCAAATGAAGAACTGTTAAACTGAAGGTGTTTTTGTTGTTTTGCCAAAAGATGTCCTTGGAATATGACAAGTAAAAGAAAAGCAAGAAGTGGTTGCCCGTTCCTTATCAGGAATTCATTTTAGAGAGACACCAATATCAGAAAGCGTAGCCTGAACAATTCAGAGCACTCGGACGTGAGCAAGCTGACGAAAGTGCAATGCAGTGAACCATACAAATTACTACTAAAACGAAGGAAATCCACTTTTCGCTTTCTCACTTCACAGTTCCCATCATCTCTCCGAAGATATGACTTTTTGAAATGTAGTTTTCTAAGAATTTTGGCTTCCTTCACGATGTCACTTATCTTTTTGATCTACTGGTGGTAGCTTTTGTCTGGACTCTGCACAGACATGGCATATATGATATATGCATATCATAAAATAACAATACAAATCTCTCAACATGAAAAATTTTCAGTTTTGGTGTTCATCTTCTGGGTAAAGGTTATAAACTACTTCCTTTGCATACACTATACACATGGAGAAGCTGAAGCTAAAATGCTGAACTTCATAGCTGAGAATCCCTTTATCTGCAAAAAATTTTGCTTATACTGCTTCCGTGCCATTGCCATGCACAACTGAGACCTCGGTTGCTGTGGCCGTTTGAGCTTGCTGATCCACAATTTCCATATCTCTTGTCTGTGTGCATGCAGAATTTGCAGTAACAGGTTGTTCAACAGCCGTACGTGACTCTGTAAGCATTTGAAAATACGCATATGGTCCCCAACCTGAAAGAAAGACAACCAAAAACTTGAATATAAGAAACATGAGACAAGCTTTCAGGTTCTCTTAACATTGACCAATCCCCATGTGCATCTCCCAAAAAAGACTCGTGCAACCTTGTGCTGAAAAGATTCGTGCAACTTTGTGCTAAATTAAGTGCCCCAAGGGAGTTGGTGCAGTGGGGGGCGGGTTGTGCCCATTTTACAGAGACACAATCAGATTCTCATGAGCACTAACTCCCTGCGTAATGCTGAAGTGAGCATACGCCCTGAAGTCCAGGATAATAGCCTTGGGTTTTTTATGCTGCCAGCAGCAGCTAAGAAAATTTTCCAGGTGCAGTATGTTCTCCCATGTGACAATTTAAAAGGAAAAAAAAAACATAAACCAAATTGTTGCATTGCCAAGGCATATCCAAGAAATTAATCTGTATATACCAACAAGATCACAGAGATTAACAGTAAAGTCTGTTGAATTGCTCTTCAGAATCCAATTTAAATATAGAAGAATAGTCCGACCATCCAGCAGTGGACTAGGATTTAGAAAAGCCAAACCAAGAGCACATTTTTTTTTTCTTTCTCCTGATATAAGAAAATTCAGCATCTTAATAATTAAAAATAAAACTTCCGATCCACATAATGACAAAGAAGATGAAAGTAGCTTACCATCTGTGTGATATGGAGCTGGAAAGAACTGGAGATAGCAGAACATAGCTACTACAAAGCCTGCAAAGAAGCAATAAGCCCATGGGGTACCAAAAGAAAATAGTGAATGCCATCATCAAGATTCATCTCTAATTTTCAGTTTTTAAAGTTGATAAGATGGAGATCCCAACCAAGGGTTATTCTGTGACAGACATCTATACTGCAAAAGAAATGAATAATCAGATTAGAAACCAAGGTTAAGTACCTAGAAGTCCTCCAGCGAACACATCCTGCCAATGATGCCAATAATCATCTACCCGTGAAACTCCAACAAATGCAGCTGCCAGCAAGGGAAGGAAGACTATGCATAGCTTTGCGATATGACCACTCTGATCAAATGCTTTAATTTTCCCAGATAAGTACAGCGACAGGAAACCAAGACCTGCGAAGGACCCTGACATATTGACCTATTCAGAGTTTGTAGTTCAAATATCTTATCACACACACAAGCACATGCATATGTAGGTTGATACTGATATTGGCTTTGCCAATAGGTTTTATCTATTTATATTTGATATGGTTCAGGACCACCCCATATCATTTTTGCATTATTGGACATTTCTGCTTTCACAAATATTTTGCAACACACATTGATCTGGACAAGAAAGGTCTAAAGAACAAGATTTAAGAATGTTTATCGCTTAATATTAATCACCTTACTAACATGGGCAATAAAGAATCTCCTACATGAAGCAGCAGTAAACCTCAAGAAACAAATGTTTGATTCGTAGAGAAAAATAATGGCATAATTGACTAATTTATAAGTGACATGAACTTAAGGCTTGGATGACCATCAGTATCATATCATCTGTTTTAAGCTCCCATGAGTTGTGAAAATTCCAGAAGACAAAACAAAAAGTAGCCAACTAGAAGCAAAGAAAGAACTTATTTGACAGGAGCCACTAACATGAAGTATGGCCACTTGGAAAGCTTTTATGTCCCTCTCTTATAACACTCTTATTGCCATGACAAACAACATTCCTGGTAAGATGATCATAGACCTGAACACAAAGAGCGCAAGAGTATGAGACAAACATTGGATGCTTGAGACAATATAAAATGAAAAATCTCAGAGGCTTGATAAGCAATAATGAAACACAGATCCTTACACCGATTCCATCAGGGAAGCAACGCCAGAAGAAGTCTGGACGAGGGCGGCCCGCTGCATCTTTGATTGCATCAGTTATAACTGCAGTTACTAGAACTGAGAACAGAAGGCCTTCATTTGTAGATGGAACCAGATCAGTTAAATTCTTGAATTAGCTGAAAACCTTGAAAATAAAAGCACTTTGTGTCTCTAAGCAAGAAGTACAAGAAAAAGGAGCCACTACCTAGAATAGCATGATGAAAATCATAAACATCCTTCCGGTAGATATAGTACAGAAGAAAGATCCCCATAGGCAACAAAATTGCAATCATCTGCACCACCCAAAAACAAAAAAACTTGACTTTTTCTGCACAAGAGTAGTCCCAGTGAATCAAATTAAAAAACCTTTTCTACAAATCTCACACTAAAATTTAGAAAAAAAGATACTTACTGGAACAGCCCAAAATGGGACCGTGTTGCTTTTCAGTGGGTATTTCAGGTCAGACATCATATCCTCCCCTACAAAGCGATAAAATGGCTGTATGACATTCAAGATGACATCGATTATGATGAGAAGAAAAAGTATAAGCCAGTCATGCATATGGTTTCTAGCCACTCGAACCCCATGAGATCTTATAGTATGCGATCCCAGATGAACCTCCCTCATTTGGTCCTGCATTTAGCCAAAGCAGAGCAGAAACATATTTAGTACGGAGTCTACGGACAAATATTCAGACAGCTATGTTAAAGACAAGCCAGAAGGAAACAACGGACTCATCAAAGGGCATGAGAAAAAATGGTCATGCAAATTTTGCAGCAACAAGTAACATGTCAATACAATCCAGTAGGGATAAATGGACTTAGCCAAGCCTGAAAACAAAAACTCTTTATATTCAAGAAGCACATCCTTATTTCATTCATACAATATGATGACATATATATCTACTTCAGCAACTTTGTATTGTACTGTAAAAAAATATGTATTTTCCATGCCAAAACTCGTAAAATTGTCTAATTGTTTAGTAAAATGTAAAAGAAATGTCCTACCTTGATCATTGATCTGCTACCATTACCAACTCCTTTCCATTAACAAACTGACTATTTCCTATGGCCTTTCTAGACTATTTCCTACGGCCTTTCTAGCAAGTGATGCATTGGAGCCCCCCAAACAGAGGGCCACTGTGAAGTTACTTGGTAGATACTATAGCTATAATCACCAATAGTTAATAGGACAATAGCTACCTTGACTCCTTAAGTACACAATGCATGAACACACAACTAATAAAGGCCGCCAAATTTTGGACTGTGAAATTGCAAACTTGGCACATAGTCAGGTGGGCTTACTAAGACGACGATTGACCGTGTGGGTTAGCAACCAATATACTGCTAGTGGATTCAATCTACATCCAGAGAAAAATGCAACCTACAGCAAGATACAAAGTTTCCTCAATTCTTGTTTTCATATGTTTGATTAAAGTAAACCAATTGAACTAGAACTATACATGAAGCCTCCGTTCTTAAAACTATATTTTTTGATAATCAACAAGCAAACAAACCAAAGTAGAATGATATTTAAATTCTAAACAAAAATAGTGAAATTTGTATAAAGAACCCTCATGCTGTACTTTTCATCTTGATGTGAATCGACTAATTTTGGGAGATGACTGATAGGTTTTCTGGAACTTTGATTGCAATGTATCACCTGATTTTTTTGGTAGCTAGCACACATTGCATCTGAAAAAACGTTGCACTGACAAAGTGAACATATATGAAAAAGCTGTTTACAATTCTATGGGTAAGTGTTGTTCCTTTCCATGATTTTCCCTGTTAAATTCTCAGATGACAGTTTATCTGCATATAATTACATACTTTTGAAAGAAGAGGAACCTTCTCATCTTCTCCACATCTCGATCTGGAGTTGAGTAATCGATCCAGTGCAACCCTAGATAACACAAGTCAATCATTGTTTTCATCAGACAGTGATTAACCATCTTGGTACTGTCAGCTACAAATCATTGACATGTTGGCAGTTTGGATCAGGATGAAATTACACGGTCACTGTTGGATTAACTCCACAAAACTTAACTTCACGTATATTTTTATTGTCACCATGTTGAATCCCCATGGTTGCCAATTTTTTGCTGCCAATGGAGAGCATAGAACTTTATCCTTTCTTATGCTGATCTAGTAATTAGTCAAGAATGTTATATTCAACGTTAGTGAAGTCACTAAATCAATCAGAGAGTGCAAAAAAAGGTCCAATAGCAGCCAAAATGATTGCCACTAATAACATAATAAGCCCATTCTAATCACACCAAGAGTCAACCCAAAATTCTCCATTATCTCAGCCCCAAACCAAAACAAAAAAAAAGCATGTGCAGGCAAAATCCAGATACGTGGTAACTGAATTATAGCAACCTTATGAAAAGGAATAGATTTTGAAAAACAAGACCAAAAAAAAAAAGAGGAAAGAGAAAGGAACACCGATTATGAAACCAATATTCCATCATACATATGGAGCATTTTTAAATTTTTTAATTGGTGCAGCATCAGTGAAATAAACACTTCTTATTGGTGAAGAACTTTAGTTTCTGTTTAATAAGTAAATAAGAGAAGAAGAAAGAATAACATTCAGCTAGACCAATAGTAGATCAAATAAAAGATCTTACTTGATCCAAATTATGCTTCAAGAGAAAGATACAGTGAAGGGACCTTCACCACTTACTGACAAACAACAATTAATACATAGTCGTCCACAAGCTTATACATAGAATTTCCATTTCAACTAGATGGCATCACTACTTCAACAAAACTAAACGTGTAGGATGTACAAACCCAATCATACACCATAAAGCACATCACATACGTATTCCTTCTTGAAGAAATGCAAATGCTTATAACAGAACATGTCCCAATTAACTTCTAGAAGAAAGGCTAGTCGTGTCTCCATTTCCATAGATTCAATATCCATCTGTTCAACCACATGAAAATTTCGGCTAATGAAGGAATATAACACATTCAAACAGAAACAACTGACCCACAGTCGAAGCCTTAACCGGTACAGCTGCATTTTGTTCCCACAAACCGCCATAAAGAACTTCCCAAGTGCAAACTACTTCAGATAGGCCAATCAATGACGCAATGAGGAGATGAAATAGGGTATGTAAAAATAGACCACCAACAGTTTTAACACCAGAGGTCCCAACTTAGTTAAACAATTCATATCAACACAGGCTAAAGCATAAGGACATAAAAATGCACGCCACCAAAGACAGAGAGGGCTGGAAAAAAAGTAACAAAAAAAGCAAGGAACGGTGAAAAAGAGCAAAGCTTCGTACTTTAGTCTTGGCAAAGCATCCAAAGGGACTTCGGTGGGAACTGAGAACAACTCAAAATTTTCAAGAGCCAAAAGCATTCAAAGTTTAATCCCATCAGTACAGATGGTTTGCCTTCTGAACCACGACTACCCAACAACCAAAAATATGAAGAATGATTAAAGAAGAAAGAATGTTCAGGGTGCTTGGTACCTGAGTTCTTGGAAAAGCTTAGATTCTTCAAACGGCAAGGGAAAAGATTGGAGCAGGATGAGAACAACTCTCTGCCTAGCGTTCTATATTTTTCCATACCTGTAACGGTTATGGAAACAACTACCATGATACCTTTAGCCTAAAAATTCAAGGAAATTTCAGAGCGGGACAGGGCCGCACTAAACTTAGCCCCTCGGTACATGGTTCTTCAATTTGGATTTTGATCTACCATTTGATCATAATGTGAATGTATAGACTACATTAAAGGACAGGATATCCATTTTTAATGCTCATTGAGATTTTTATTAGATGTGGAACTTCATCATGTCTAGATTTGAGTCTGACACTAATGAGGTTTTCACTCTTCACCCTTCTCAGAAGAATGCTAATAAAAGTTCTGGTTTGTAGTTGGCAGCATTGCAACCGATTCCCCGCAATACAGTCGTAAAATTCTTCAAGGACCAGGGTACATCCTAAAACTGGGTGAGCAAGGTGGTGATTGAGTAATTTCCATGAACTATGGTGCTTTTAATTGCCTGCAGGAGAATATGAAAGCACAGAGCCGCCTCATGCCGACATGCGAGGCAGCCAGAAGGAAAGCTGCACAAGGAGGGCAGCTTTTCCTAATACCTGAAACGCCACTCCTTCAATCGCAGAAATTACAGAAAGAGTGTGTTTCGTGCTTAAGCAACATGTGGCGAGGGGTTGAGGGAGAGTTCATGTGCACGTCCCACGTCGCTCCTGCTCCGCATCACTCGATGCTCGGTTAGTTAACTGTGGCTGAACCAAACGTCATTTTGGTATGTAAGATTACTGATCCAAATCCAATATCCATATGCTCAGAGTCACGCCCATTTTCTCTCTCTCTGTGTGTGTGTGTGTGTATATATATATATATATAATAATGATGGGATAATATATAGCTTAATTAGTTAGAAATGAATATGGTTATCTTATTTGCAAAAAAATAATGGAAGAAGAAGAAAAGAAAACCTGCTCTGCTCTGTGCACCAACCTGGTCGATCTGTCTATCCCGGACATAATTCTCTACCGAATAAGAATAAATGCAAAAATTCAATTCATCATTTACATGCATTGCGTCCCTCGGGATTGCCTATTTGAAAAACTATTATTAGACCCATGCGAAGCACGAAACATGGATATCATGTTCTTGTTTTAGAAAAATAAATGCACCATTAATGTTTGAAATTTTCTTTGCCTTGGCCTGGTTTCGAACTTTATATCAGCATAAATTTCCGAATAATTAATGTAAATAACATTATAAGTGTCAAATTAAGTACTGGAATTTGTGATTGGTGGGATATTTTTTTTTTTTTTTTTTTTTTTAAGGATAGAATAGACGGAGATCTCGAAAACCAAATTTGAATAGACAAAGCTATCGACCTGATTGAATCATCCGTTGCTACTCTTTTGAATTGTAAAATCCGATGTACTTTTTACTGCTATGAGTTATTATATCTGAATCCCAATTCAGATTTAAATGCAAATTAAGAAAAGTCTTTATCATATTCAAATCCGGCTTTGAAGTTTGAAATCCGTATCAATCTGAATATAATTTCCAGATTCACGGACAAATCTGAATTCGAACTGCCTTGTGATATATTAAGAGCTAACATTCAAAATTTATGAAGGTTGAATATGGGAAAATTTAATTGACCATACAATAATGATTCAATTGGATATATATTTTATTTAAAACCGAATCCTATTCAATTGGATGTCATTTCTTAAATCTAAATCCTATTTGATTTTTAACCAGACATTTTTTTTTCTGCATGCAATTTTTTTTTGAAATAGTTCAGTCAAATGTCCGACCCAAATCTGATTCCTCGGCCTCCTTTTTAGCCAGGATATCTCTCAATACATAAGAGTTTGAAACCACTAGCCTCCTTCAACTTGTAAGTCCTTTAATGAAGTTCATAGCTCTTGTTGGAATTTCTTTTACTATGTTCAAAATATAAAAAGGAATGTGAGAATCAGGTTAAAAATGTTCAAATTAATGACAGGTACAGGATGTACAAGTCCAAGACTCTAAAAAATCACACACATATATATATATATCCCCACTTGGTAAGGGATAAAAAACGGACCACTTAAACTCATGTTAAAAAGTGTTTTAACAAAAATATGAACCTTCTAATGTGTTTATGAGCACTAATTTAATATAAAACATGCTTTAGTTCAAGTTACTTTTGTATAATGGAACTTTATACTATCAAAATTTTGATGTTTTAAGAGCCGTTCACTCTTTGTCTATTAAAAAACATTATTTAAGTAATGAAACGACTAACTTAATATTTATTTCACATCAAATTACTCTTAAGATCATACCTATAAGGTCTAAGAATTGGAGATGGGGTTTCTGCGTTGCTGCAATATTTTGATCTCATTTTAGAAATAAAAGCGCCCCTGCAGAGTCAAGGAAACTTCTGATAGTTTACTAAAACTACTAACTGATCGACCCGTTTATTGGGATCAACTTCAAATAATAGCAAGTGTATTCATCAAGAAGGCAGTGGGTCGCTTTACAATTTCATGGTGAATGCACAAAAATTTGGAGGCTTCAAATCTCTCATTATGTTTCAAAGAATGGGGTTGGGGGGGGGGGGGAGAAATTTCAGTGACTTGATGTAGTCACCAAAAGAGAAGTGAGCTAACTCCAAACAGGTTTTGACATTTAGGCTAAGTTTGAATGTGGTAATTACCATGTAAACTATGTTTAGCTACTCGGACGAGTTTAGCCAAGATTTATTTTTGTTCCTCTGTTAGCTGGAATTGAATGCATTAGCTCAGTGACCAAGCCATTCTCTTGCATATTTGACAATAATCTGCCAGCAATTCCCTTCCTTTTCCTATTGCCTCCTCTTGCTCACCCCTCTGCCTTTAAACTTGTGTTTGTTTCACCACTAATCTTAGATCTATGGTGATTTGAGATCCTTAGAACTAAAATCCATGTATTTAAGGTTGGACCTTCCCTTCATGTTAAATCCACGGGTTTTATCATGTAGCATGGATTTGAAATCCACGCAATTGAGATCCTGAGTTTGTTTAAACTGAGAATCTCTCAAAACACACCCCTTTTTTGCAGATTCCGAACTAAGATATGAGACTATAAAAAACTGCCCCTCTTTCTTTCAGGGTCTAGGGTTGCTTTGGGATGTCGGTGGGAAGCAAGATAACCATCAACTAGCATGTAGTATATCCATTATTTGCAGTCCAGGGGATTAACAGTAGCGGCAGAACTACATATAAGTGGGTGTTGGCAGTTGCCCACAACTGCCCCACAAAATCTCTTTATTTCCTTACTAATATTTTAAACAATATGTTCATTAATATATAAAACTGCTGCTTAAGGTGTAAAGGCTTTATATTTAGTACCGTTCAGTCAAAAATTTCTGGCGCCGCCACTAATTAGCACCCATAAGAACCAAATTGACAATACTTACCAATCCACCAACCCAATCAGCTACGCTACGCCCCTATAAGCTACCATAGTAATAAAAATGAGTGAGTGTAAATGCACTCCACTGCTATTGGGTGAGAAAATAAGTATACTTGGTTTGATTAGTGTAACCTCTCTCTCTCTCTCTCTCTCTCTCTCTCTTTTTCCGTTACTGTAACTAGGGGACTTTTGTCCCTAAATTTTGATATACATTCCCATTTTATCGTCTCTCTCTCGCGTCCCCCATGCAAAGTGCGATAACGTTACAGGAATTTTGAGGTCTCGGCTATCATAATAAGATGATATGCATGCCATCTCATCCCAAAGTGGCAAAGTGTAAGATAAGAACAGTCAGCAGTGGTACCGGTCTCTTTATTGCTGATGCAAATCTATAGATTGGCATTATGTACATGTATACATAAAAAGTTTCAATGGACCTAGGGTTGAGGAATGGACGTCAACTTTTTAATACGTGGTCCCTATGCCATTGTGATCATCTTCTGCCCACTTCTCGAATATGCTTAGGCAGGTAATGGAACAGACTCGTAGCCACTATGAACTCTTTGAGCTGAAAAAGATGTGAGTAGTCACCACCACATACTGATCTTGACTAGTTGTAAGTGTGGTGAGAGGGAAGTCGTTTTCAGAGGCTTAGACTTTGATATGTAGCAGTAGCGGAGCCAGCGTGGGGCTGGCGTGGGCGCCTGCTCATGCCAGCCTAAGATAGCTCCACGTTTTTGCCTGCTTAATTTCAAGTTTGTTCGTGTATGTACCGGCTTCGGCTTCCGTTTTCCTTTTCATAAAATTAAAATTATGGGCATTCCACACGCACGAGAAAGAAACTCAACTGCTTATAGCAGTAGCAGAGCCAGCGTGGGGCTGGCGTGAGTACCTACCCACGCCAGCCTAAGACAACCCAAGGTACTAGTTAGTACATAGTGCCCCATAACCAAAAATTTCTGGCTCCGCCACTGATATGTAGCCATCTCACATGGTGATCTCTCATACCCTCTCTTAACACACTAAGAGAAGAGAAAAGCGAAAAAGAAAAAGAGAAGACATAAAGATTTATGTAGTTTGGAGACAGAGTTCTCCTACATCCATGGCTACTGCACAAAAATTTTTTCACTGCCATAAAAGAATCACAGCGCAAAAGAAAACCGTGCACTCCCCAACATAAACATGAATATTAGGGCGCAAAATGCACGATTACATAAATGCTATCAAGTAAGGATCATGCTTTACACTCTCCAACAGTATGAAATTGATTCTATCAAGTATGAATCGGGCTCCACACTCCAACAGTATGAAACCGATCATTTGCTCTAAAGATGCTTGGATTATGTCATGAATGCCTCTTAACCCTTGCATCTTAAAATTTGTGTGTGACTTGAGATCCATATATTTGATGCATATTAAAGTTCTTAATTCTATAGCTCTCAAAGCTATGCCACACGGATACGTGGGATTAGCCCACGAATCCGTATCTATACTCCGATACAGCGATCCGGATACGGATACTTCACGGATACGTTTGGATCGGGTTTGGGTCAGACCCGATCCAAACCTAAAATGTTGATCCGTGAAATTACGTCGACTTCGACCTTCTTCCTTTTCCTGTTTCCACCGAACCTTCTTCAATCTTCCTCTTCCCCCAACGACCGACCTTCCGACGAGCGACGACCGATGGCGGGCGGCAGTGACAACTTCCGGCGACCCACGGCGACGTCCGGTCGTTGCCGGCAACAGCCGGCAACGGACAGGTAAGTGGATTTTTTTTTTTTCGTTTCTGGTTTAATGTGTTCTTCTTCTTCATTTGGGGGTTTTTAAGGGTTTTGGATTTTGTAACTCATTCAGTTTTTCTTGAATGGTGATTGATGCTTGATGGGTTGTTCACTTGTTCTTGTTCACTTGTTCGTTGATCTTCTCTGTTACGGGATGTTTTTTTTCTTACATTTCTGTTATTTGTGAAAAACATGGGCAGCGGCATGTTTTTTTTACTATTTTTCTATTATTTTGGGGTTTTTATGTGTGCGTGAAGATTTTTACATGAGCAGCCAACATGGGAAGAATATGAACTGCACTTGAAGATGTAGATTTTCTCATGCTTCGATTAGTTTTGAAATGTCTCCCAGATAATTATGCAAAGCCACCACAGTTCCTTCTATCTAATAAGTGACATATCTGACCGTCATTCACCGAGGAGTCATTGGCTGATGGCCCTATGGAACTATGGATTTAAGATCACCAATGTGCATCGAATTTTGGGATTCTCAAGTAAGTGGGAAGGAGTGTTAGACTTGAAGCCCTTGGGTTCCAAGATGCAAGCATCTTGGTGAACTGGGTCGTGTTTGTTTTGGGCAGGGATGGTGTTGGTGAAGGGTGGAAGGGAATTGCAGATGCCATGGTGATGGAGGCTATCTATTGTGTTCTTTTTTTAATTTTCAGCTGTTGAGATTGTTTGTGATTTTTGACATTTTTGTTGATGAACTATTAGTTTTAGTTTAATGGTTTTTTATTTCATCATTTTTTGATAATATAAAATTAGCCGTATCCGCGTATCCTACAAAATTGAAAATTGCCGTATCTATACCGGTATCCCCGTACCGGTACCCGTATCGTATCAGTATCCGTGTGACTTAGTCTCAAACAGTTACCGTGTAAATCCAGACCCTCCAATCTAAGATGTGGGGTACTCAAATGCCCTATAGATGAATTTTATCAGAGCAAGAAGATCGTTAATTTTCTTTCAACTGTCTCACAGCACAATAGCGCATTCCCAACCTTGCAGTTTATTTCAAATTTCAGTGACATTTTTACCGGGAGGTCTTTTAAAGTATTGTGATCATAATAGGATACATTATGTAAAAGTTATCCCCACCATACACAGAACAATCAAACGTTAACCTTTTTTTCCTTTTCAGTCTTAAAATTAAAGGTAAGAAGGTTGGTAGGTAAGAAGGTTGGTGGAGAAGATCTCTAACTTTTTCCAGTTAATTTTTTTTTGTCAAAAAGGTAAGAAAAATGATTTTAGGGTTTAAAAAAAAATTGCACTCTACTGAAAATATAATATGCATACTCATGAAGCATAGAGGAATCAAACATCATGCCTTTAAGGGGACAATGTGTCAGCTTTCCAAATCCTTCTCTCCAAAATGGCAGTCACTCCTCCAGGTGTCAGATACAAACAAGATTTGCTCAATCGTTTCTTTCTCCTAATATTGTATCATATTCAATAGCATGACAGGAAAATAAAAAGAAGAAAAAGAAAAAAGACTCAAATCAGATTCTAAATTTTGAGTCCCCTAAACGAGAAAAATGAAAGGATTAATTGCTAGACTCCATGTGCCGTTAGTAGTGGACGCTCCATATGGTTAGCTTGCTTTGTCTATATTTTAATTTGACAAGCAATCGAGCAGAGGCAAAGCTAAAAAGTTTTCATGAGAAGGGCCAAATTAAAGTTTCTAAATTTTGACAATGACTGAAATATCATTTTTTAAAAATTTTATATAAAACAAGTAAAATTTTCTAAAATTTACATGTATATTTTTTTAAATAATAAAAACTCTATGTGTCGTTAGTCGTGGATGCTCTATACTTAGCTAGCTTTGTCTATATTTTAATTTGACAGGCAGTCGCAGTTCGAATGCTATGGGAGTTGGTTTTTGGCAAAGGCACAGTAACTTAGCAATGTGAAAAGGGCCGATTCAAATGGGTTGCCAACAGTTTTTGAAGATATTGATGCAATGGTTTGAGATGGAAGGTGGTATGCGGTAGTTGCTGTTTCGGGCGTCAGGAGCATCAATCTTTTGCACTGCAAAAAATGAATCACTGGTATACAAGTTAAAGCACAGTAGAAGTAGTACTTTGAAGCACCAAAAGCTTAAGAGAACAAAGAGTTGGGTAAAAGTTTAGGCTCTCTTTTGAATAATAGGTCCTCCCGCTTACCTAAAAATAGAAAGCTAACCTTGGACTACAAGAGGCATCAGAGATAACTGAATCTTCATTCAGCCATAACTCAGAATGAAATAAGCATTTGCCCTCACAAGCCCACATGGCTCGTTCACTATGTACAAATGACCTTACCTTTACCTTTAGGCTTTAAAGGTAAAGTTGCCTGTTTAGGAGTTTTACCTTATTGAAGACAAAATCTCTTGATCAGTAGTTTTGGTGTATAGTAAATAAAACAAATACAATTTTTAAGTGAAAACTATTCTCAAAAGTGCTTTTTCACTTTTGCTTTTGTATCCTAAGTTATGAAATAATACAGAGCTTCGTATTGCCACCAGTGCGAGCAAGGGCAGAGGGAGGGGGGTCTTTCTGGGTCATAGCCCCACCCCAATGAATTGAAAAAAAAAATACATTGAAAAAATTGAAAATTAGTTGCAGCATGTATTGTTTGATTCAGTTTAGCCCTTCGTTGGACTATAGTACGAGGAATCTCATATGAGGAAGTTCAATCCTGTCTTTTTTAAAAACAAATGTTGCTAAAGAAAGTCATTAAATTTGTATTGCCCATAGTTTATAATGTGGTGATGGTTTATGGTAACTTTAGCAATGATTTATGATTTTTTTAGCAACAGTTTTTTAAATTTTAACCATCTCACAATTATACGACACATGGCAACGTCTTTCTTATACGGACCAAATTTGCTTAGTTGACTAACATTGCTTTGCATTTAGCCTAGTGTGTCGGTTTGAGATTTCAAGATATTTAAATTGAAGGCCGTCAAATCTTTTATACTTAAGAACTAAGCAAGAAGCTCCCAAAAGTGCCAGGCGACAACCAACATCTATCCCATGCCGCTTGCCCGTCGATCTAAAGGTAAAGTCTTAAATCAATTTAGAATCTCATGAAAGCTCCTGAAATTTGTCTCTTCCGTGCTAATTTTTTCGAGATTTTGACACCTGCGATCGAAACTTAATAGGCAAGATTGTCGCATCTTCTGGCGCCATTGATCTCCACTAAACTAATCCGGATTCAGGTTCATCTGTATGATCAAACGTATAAAAATAAAAGAGGAAACAAATCAAGCCAAAGAATATGATGCGGAAATTCAGTGGTCTGGTCATCGAATCGTACCTTCTCATTGAAAGCCCCGGGAAACGTGAAGGGGCGGAACGATCAATGTGGGCTTCGTCCTCCAAATTCGGCCTCATTATTGTTCTTCTACAGGAAGGAAGGCTTTGTTCCTTCACCACATGGTAAACGGAGCACACCACGTTCCCAGCTATGAGTCCCCACGGGAGTACCGAAAGCACGTGCAGTGGAGTACTGAAACAGCAGGAACAGGCGGCCACCTGATCGACGCCTTGTCATTCACTTTTCCATCTAATTTTTGCGGCAAGCTGTACCTGTACTCGATCGATCGAACGGAAAAACAGGAAAAGGAAACAAAAATAATTCCGCCGGAGGGCCACCGGTGATTGCCGCCGTCGATCCTCTCCGACCGACCGCTCGCGTGCAGCGCTCGATTACTGACCATTTCTTCCATTTTTTTAGGTGATCGCAGAGTCCTCGCCGAGGTTGTCATCGTAGCCTCCTGACAAAAATATGGAACGAAGAAATCGCTTGCCGTTTAAGATTTTCACCCATTTTCACGAGATGTATATATAGATAGATATATATATATATATAGATATATATATATATATATATATATATATATATAGAGAGAGAGAGAGAGAGAGAGAGAGAGAGAGAGAGAGAGAGAGAGAGAGAGAGAGAGAGAGCATAGCCTACTTGGACACTTTCCTTGGATTCTTCTTCTGTTTGATTTTGATCTTTGATCTTTAAGCAGAGAATGAGAGATTCTTGACAGCCTACTTTGACATCTCCTTTGGATTCTTCTTCTCTTTGGTCTTGTTTGTTCTTTATGGAGCAACATGGTTGGATCACCAACCGCTGTCAGTGAGGTTGGTTCAGAAAAAGTATAAAGAAGAAAGAGAGGAAAGAAAAGAAGGGAGATTCTCATCATTCCACCCATAAGATGGCTATAACCCCTTGACTGCCGGACATTCTTAGCCTAAACAATGACATGTGAACTAAAAAAGAGAGCAAATTTTGGTACCATTGAAAATGACACTGCTTACATGACTAGCATTTTCACCAGTGCAGGGAATTGCCATCACTTGTCTGCTTATTGATCAAGAGGAATCTGATTTCTTTGAGATTAGACATTACCTAATGGCATTTTGACTCATTATATTCTTAATCTACAGTTCTGCCTACTGACAGGACTTGGAATTACTATGTAAGTGCCCTTTCAGGTATGAAATGGTACCTCCACCACTGATTTCAAGTATAAATGTAAACTCAAGCTCAACTCATTAAAGTCAAGTCAACCTCGAGTTGGCTCAACTCCTTGTGCAGCTCTACCACCAACTGCTGCTATTCCCTATTAGGATTTTCCATGCAAATTTGCAACTATGAATTTTGTCCAACTTGAGGATTTGAAATCAAAAGTATTAAAATCCACAGTTTGGTAATACCCTATATTTATTGGTAGACCTGACACTGAGATCTTAAATCTAAAGCTATCATGTATACTCAAAGGGGGTGTTTAGGGAGGGGTGAACAACACGACTGGTTAAAGCTCAGCTTGTGAACAAATTTGAGCCGAGTCATTTACTTAACGAGTCGAGCTCACGTTTACGAGTAGACTTGTTCAAAAAATCGAGTTGAGTTCGAGCTTAATACATAACTGCAAGTCAAGCTCGAGCCTTAATCGAGTTTGTCGAGCCTTAATCAAGTCAACATATTGGAACGAGTTTACGAGTTTGTCGAGCCTTAATCGAGTCGAGCTCGAGCTCAACACGTAACCATGAATATCAATTCTATTCAAACAAGTTTGTCAAGCCTTAATCGAGCTCGAGCTCAACACGTAACTGCTGAGTTGAGCTCTTAGCTACTTCCATCGAGCTATTATCGAGCTCGAGGTTTCATTAGTCGAGCCGAGCTCGAGCTGACTGAACTCAGGCTCGACTCGGCTCGTGTTCACCCCTATGTTTAGGCAACACTCTCATCTAACCCAGTTTTATGAAAACCAGATTTTTTAGGAGTTTTGAAATTTTAGTTTGTCTAATTGGATGACAAACCCAAAGCATGTTTTCTATGAATAACTTGAGGGAGTCAAGTTTGCACTCTCTTTTGCAAAACTATGTTTTATCAAAACTGGTTTTTTCTCAAACTCCGTTGTGATTGTACCCAAACGCTCCAACAACCTGATTAGGGTTGTCATTCAAAGAGTTTCTATTTAAATGTATCCATAAAACTTTGCATCATATACGAACTTCAACTATAACTTTTTGGCTTGTGACTAAAAAGCTAACTTATTTTAGCAATGTCATGAATATGGCTGCATATGGGAGCGTATCGAAGTTGGTGATTTTTTTTTTCTTTTCTTTTTACATAGGGAGCAACATTCTTGAAGCACCAGCAGGGTTGTCTCCTACCTCTTGAATTGTGGGTGGGGATCTCCTTTACGTGTCTATGGAATAGCAATAGCTTTGGTGTGAGAAGTTGATGACTTGTGCAAGGGATCGGAGTTTTTGGTACGTGATATTGAATCCCTAGCTTCTTATCGACTTTAAGTGGTAATAAGAAGTTATCAAACACGTGGAAAGTCGTCTTGGGATGACTTCCACCATTTTAAAGAGAAACCATAGCCTTCTGCACCCTCTATCTGCCTGTAGGGCTCACAGAGCATACTTTCGGAGTGGACCACATTGTTGCCCGCTGCTACATCCCTTTGGAGCAGACTTATTTATATTTAACATTTATTTTGTACCACTTTTACAGATTTTCTATTAGAAGCTCAACAGAAAAGCAACCTCTTTTTTTATTAAATCTACCCAAATGGAGAAATTAATAGAAGTTATATTCTTCTCGTGGATTTCAACCTCTTGTCCATGCAAATGGACTCATTGCTTACCTAAACCTCGACTTAAGTATGTTTAATTCGTTTTTCTTAAAAGAAAGAGAATACCATGCCTTGATCTTTCGCTCCTGATCAAACATGTATAAAGCAAGAGTCCTCCTCTCGAGCACCAAGCAATACAAGCATTAAGATCCGCAAGAAGTGAAAGATAAACAAAAAGGAGCCGACTAAAAACAACAAATTAAGATGGAGTTATAGAAGGATGGCGGAGAGCACCATGTCCACATATTCATCCAACAAACAAATATCAACTCGCAAAACATATTTATACAAGTTGGAGTCTCAGTATCATCAAACATGTTTAAACCAAATCAACATCAATTAATCTTAAAAAACTGCTATACCATCTCAACTTAGAAACAAAATATCATTGTTCAGGAGATTTAAACTAAAATCGTTTTTCTCTTTGTAGATCAACATAATCTAGTAAAAATTAAACACTTCGGAACTCAACTAATCGTTTACATATGAAAAAAATTTAAAGTACTCTGTGAAGCCCATAACTTGGATGAAATGGTATACGTGTTTGAAAAGGAGGTTGGTGGTAGGCCTGGGCATTGGGCCGGGTCGGGCCGGCTCATCCGCAACGTGGTGGTTTGTGGGGATGCCGGATGTGATAATATTCCGTTTGCATCAACCACAATCACAGGCCATACTTATCCCGACGTTGCGGATGGATTGGATGAAAGACAAGTCAAGAAAAGGAAAGAGGAGCATATATAGGCTAGGGCCCATATATCCGCGTTCGTGTTTGAAAATATTTCTGTGGACCTCCATGCATCATCTAATAAAAGCAGCAGCCCATGTCAACCTGTTCTTGGCATCATCTGTTCGTGCTTTTTGTTTTCAAACACTAAAAAATGGGCGTTGATTGAGCATGGGAGCTTGGTCGCTAGAATTTGAAGTCGAGAGAAAACGACATGCTCAGATCTTAATGCCCCGGTTTCTCTTTCAGTTGTTTAATGGAGACCTTGTACATAAATAAGATGGCGACTGACACAAAGATAGAGACATTAGTTATATTGTATCAAAATATGATATGAGGATTTGAATGAATCCTTTCATTCTTGAAATCCACTGTTATGTTTACGTAATAAATTATATTTTTTTTTATGAGAACAGGTTTCTGTTTTGGTTAGCTTAGGTATGCCTCTCAATAAAATAACAAATGGCTTCTGAAAATATTTCTTCCCTTAGGTTTGTGAAGAAATGTGAACAATGCATAGGGAAGCACATGTAGGCATGTGTGGACAGTTGGTTACACGGTATTTATTTATTTTTACATTGTTATTTCGCAATGGGATTGAATAGGGGCTGGTAAGCGACCAGTCTCCACTCTGATTTCTCGAGGGCCAACTCTCTATCTTTATACAGTGTCGTTGTCGCATATTTTTTTGAGTGCTTAATGCGTCTCTATAAACATAATCTTTTTCAATATAATGTAAAATAAATCTTACCGTTGTCTGTTTTTTTTTTTTGTTTGATTATCGCCTCTTAATAAACGTCTTTTTATTGTAAAGCGAGCATTCTCCCCTTACCAATAATTTCACATATTGTAATCTTATCCTATTTTTATCTTTATTTAGCACCTATAAATGGATGGAAAACCCCAAAACTTTATTTATTTATTAAAAAATCAAATCTGTTAATTTTGTTATTTATTTGTATATTCATCATTATATATTTAATTAAAGATTTGGAATCGAATGTACTAAAAAAAAAAAAAGACAAACTTTAAACTATAAAATTCAAAAGCGGCAATGCATATCGAATTACAATTAAGGGTTAGGCATTTCTTCCACACAAAGCAAGGAAAGATTTAACATTGTGAAAGAACTGCCAAGTTGAAAAAATTCGAATCTTCGCTTCATAAAAAAAAAAAAAAAATGTAAACCGAAACAGAATTTTCGAAAATGTGGAAGACAGGGAAGCCGATGGATTTTACAGGCCGGCGATATTATTATTATTATTATTTACATGGTGACCACAACAGCTGGCAGGAACATACCTCGTAAAATCTTCCAGCTGAGGGCCCATAACGGTAATTTACCACACTGCCCCTTCCACGCTAGCTGTCTGTTAGGAAAGCACCGCAGTGTGGGTCCCGCCACCATCACCGCTCCCTCCCACGACTTGGCCCTGCTGGCCCAGAAATTTACTGGAGTACCACCACCTGGGCGCAATTACAGAATTATCCCAACCCGGCATAGAAATTGACGAAGCGCCACAACGCATTGACCGTGGCAGCAGACAAGAGACCGTGGGTTTCCCAGCTCAGAGCAGAAAATTACAGATTAGCCCTTGATGGCTTTTTTTTTGCTCGAGCGAGGACGGTCAAAATATCTAAAACTCCCGCAAAGTTTTAAGAAAAAGTTTGGCTCCAGATTTTTACGGGTTTCAACTTTTTTACAGTGTTACTGTTAGTTTACCGTCAACTCTCTTGTTAGATTTGTTTAAAAATGTAGTGACAAGACAGGTCGTAAATGTTTTGATTTTTCTCTCTCTTCTTTTAAGTCCCATTCTTGCTTTAGCATGGTTGATGTTCCTAGAAGTTCTTTTTAATTCGTGGTCTTCTCTTTTTCTTAAACATGCTTACTCAACCTAACTTATCAATAAGGCGGTTCTTTTGTGTAAATGAATCAATAGTTTACTTCGATTCACCTGGTGCTTGTTACTTTTCTGATACCATCTTAGATGATAGCGGAATTTAAGCAGCAAATTGGTCCGATTTTGACGATTTCCGGTGACATTTGATGCCTGAGTCGGTTGAGACTTGAAAGGGAGTGCGCCGACTACCAGGCCAACCGCCCGCCGCAAACGAAGGCAATTTGGTAATTTCACTTTAGGGAAAAGAGAAAAATATCAGAAGAAAAGTGAGGGAAAGACCGCTACTGGCCCCCACTCGCTTTTCCTGAGCGATACCTCCGCCCCCACCAGGGTTTTCTACAAACCCTCCGTCGCTGAGGGGGAGAAAACCCTTCCCACTCCCCTCCCCTCCCCTCCCCTGCCGCCACCAAATGGCGAAGGCCGCCTCCCCGACGGAGCTCGACTCCGTCCCCTTCGCCCCCCCGCCCGTCTCCGCCCCCCCACCGGCCGCACCCGCCGCTGCCTACGCCGACTCTCTGGACTCCTCTCCTCGTTCTCGCGGCACCGACTCGGAGCCATTTCGGTGGGATGATGTCCCTCCAGCGGCCGCTTCTGCTGCCGTCCCTCCTGCCCCTTCTACCAAGCTCCGGCTAATGTGCAGCTATGGCGGGAGGATCATTCCCCGTCCTCATGACAAGTCCCTGTGCTATCTCGGCGGCGAGACCCGCATCGTCGTCGCCGACCGCCATGCGTCGCTGGCCGACCTCACCGCTCGCCTATCCAGGCTGCTTCTCGCCGGGAGGCCGTTCTCTCTTAAGTATCAGCTCCCCCACGAGGACCTGGACTCCCTGATCTCCGTCACGACCGACGACGACCTCGATAACATGATTGAAGAGTACGACCGGTGCGCCTCCTCGCCGAAGCCCTCCCGCCTTCGCCTGTTCCTTTTTCCGGCCAAGCCTGACACCGCCTCCAGCCTCGGCTCCCTCCTGGAGGACGCCAAGGCCGAGACCTGGTTCGTCGATGCCCTCAACGGCACCGTTCCCGTCGGCCTTCCCCGCGGATTCTCCGATACCGCCGCGGCGTCTGTTAACCGTCTTCTCGGGCTTGACTCCGGCGTCACCGCCGAATGGGACCACCATGACCCTTCTGCGTCGGAGGACAGTGGTGCTGCTGCGGCTGGCACTGGCAGCGCAGGCAAGGCAGCGAAGGCGGAGGTACAGTCGGTGCCGGACTCGCCGATGATGGAGACGTCGTCTTCGTTTGGGTCGACGTCCTCCGCGCCATCGGTGTCGAACCTGCCGTCCGCGGGAACCAAGGCGGAGGATCCGGCGGTTGGTGGTAGTGGGGTCGCTGTGGGCCTGAGTGGCATTGAGGAACAGCTTGGACAGATGACTCTTGCTCCCGAGATAGCGAAGCGCCTGCCGGAGCACGAGGTTCCCCCCAGGTACTACCTTCTTATTCATCTTGTTCTTTAATCTCTTTCCTCATCAATTTTCTCCTAGGCAAAAAGATATTTGAGGTTAGGATTTCGGAAGATAGGAAATTCCGGTACTTCCTCAAATCTTATATGACTCCAGTTTTAGTCCTGAAATCAATCGCTTTGTCTACCTGCAACATTGGGCGTGTCTTTTAAATCCTAAAATCTGACATTCTAGTACTTGATAATGTCTGGAATTAGGCTCGCCTGATGCGTTTCTCAGTTTATGAATCTGTGACCTTCCGAAGGGAAAAGCCACTATTCTGTTGTTGGACTTTTCGGGGTGTTCGATTTCTAGGGATTGAGATTCGAAACTGCTCCTGGTATTGATGGTTTATGCATTCTCGTGGTGGTTTATTTTTTTTTTAGGGAGAATCCTGCTCCGCCTCCCCAGGCTGCGCCCAAACCAGTATACTATCAGGATTCAGTCAGGGTTCCGACTGCGCCTGTCGCCAATCCGACTGCCATTGATCCCAAGAGGGAACTAGCTGATCACAGTTACAGGGTCCAGATGCAGTATCCGGCAGACCCCGGGTTCCTTGTCCCGCAAGCACTGCCGCCAGAGTATCACTATATCCACCCTCAAATTGCAGCAATTCCTCCTCCACCCATGCCTTCGTTTTACCAAGTGCATCACCATCCCCAGCAAACTCAGCAACAATCCCAGCAGCCACAAGTCGATCAACCGATCCCAATGTTTTTCCTGCATCCCCAGACCTCCACCATGGCTACACTGAGGCAGAATCAGGCCTATAATTTGGCTGCATATCAATCTGCCGTGGCGGATTCCTCAAGCAAGCCTGTGGCAGCTCCAGCGCCACCCCCAGCAAAAGACCCATCACCTGCTCTTCCATACCCGCCGCCCCCAGCACCATCCACCTCTCGTCCTCCTCCACGGCCTGAATTGACGAGCAACATATATAGGACAGCTGCTAGTGCTGCAGCCATGCCATTGACTTCTACACCATTGGTTCATGCTTCTGAGCAGCAGCAGTATGCGGGTTACAGGCATCTTCTGCGTCCACCTACCCACTTGGGTTATGACTATGGCGATGCCTTCCCGCAGCAAATATTCTACAGCCAGCAAATACCTGTAAGTGCTGCTGCAGGGGAGGCAGCTGCACAACTATCGCCAGATACAAAGCAAGCTAGGTCATAGTGGATTCTGTGAGTTCATGTGATGGTTTCGCTTGCTTCATCAGCGGTGATTACTTCTGTTCATATACATAGCAGTCTCGATTTTGGGTAAATTCATTGTTATCAGCGTATAAACTCTTATGTCGTATGTGTATCGTTCTAGTCTCTCTATTCTTCTGTTGATTGTGCAAGTCCGTAGTTCGTTTGATTTAAATGATTGGTTGCTGTCTATGATAGATGTAATAAGGAACCGAGTCGTCCTCTGTATTCTCGTCTCTTCCTCTTGTATTCTCGTCTCTTCCTCTCCACCCGTCTGTCTGCTCCTCCCATGTGATGAGTTCATTCCATTACCCTTTGGTGTTCTGTGATCTTTGTGGTGTGCTAAGTGATTAATAATAATAAAAAAAGAAATATACGAGTCAGTAATATCTGCCTATGTTTCAATGTCTTCCTTATGTGGTGGATCTGATCTATTTATCTGTTATTTGAGTTGTCTGGTATCTATGATTAATGAAAGCACATGTATGATTGATGGTCTGGGCTCTCTCTCTCTTCTCTCGCTCGCCCTCTTTCACACACACAGGCTGGGAGCCGGTTGTTTTGTGCGGCATTGGTCGTGCACATCAAAAACAGCGGCCGCTAATTCCTTGTTAAATCTTGGGAACAAAGTTTTGGCGATCTGATTTGGTTAATGTGATGTTCCAAATTGCCAGATATTTGTGGGGAGGATGTTTATGAGAGGATACGATATTTGCCTGTTGCTTTACAGTTAGGCGAGATGCCTAACTGCTCCAGGCATTCTGGTCCTTCCATCGTTGGCTGCCGGAGAGATGCGCAACCCAAATGCGTGAACTTCCCATTCAGCCAACTCGGCCCATTGTCAACTCTGCTGTGGAATTGGCTTCTGTGATCAAATTTAGGGAGGTAACGCTGAACGGAACCTATGAATCCTTTGCCTTGTTCCCAAGATGGGAATTGGGATGAGGGTACAAGCTTCCGAAGTTTGCCATCATGTGGTCTGGCCAGGATCCAATCTTCCAAATACCTTGTGTGGTTTAGCTGCGTATGTCTCTGTGCGGGTGTATTTACACATGTAGATGTCGGGTAATAAGTAGATTCTGACAATATATGTCAGGGCGCACCTGATAAGCGTTCATAACATGATCTCTACTCGGAAATCTCCAGTTGAGAATTCACTTCTTGTGTTTCTCGATTGGCGCCATCTCAAGCATGTATCTTTCTAATAATCTTACATCTTTAGCGGACAGAAACTTCGCAATATGCATCTTTATTTCCCTGAACTGGACGTCCATGGACCCTGGAATAAAATACACGAACTAACTTGAGTGGGCTAGAGAAAAGTAGACGGGAATGGATGCACAAGCAGTTGATTGGTCGTTCATCTGGAGCACCATCTCCAAGTCTGGTTTATGTTTCTTGGTGGCTGCCTGTAGCACTCTATGTGCTTCTCCAGAACAGGGAGTGCTCTCTTTCCATCACTGCCCTTCCTATTCTCAGAGGTGTGTGTTTTTTCCCCTTATTTAATTGTGGGCGGGACCAAGCTGAGAAAATAGGGCCATTCTAGCCACCTCTGGTGTGAACACCAATCCGGGAAGTTTCTGAGATTGGAAGCAAAAGTCTTTATTTCTCCTTCTAGGTAAGGATGGGGAACGAGAGCGACTGCTCATTCAAAGCGGGCCAGGAGGAACAAGTGATGTATGGGGTCTTTTCTTTTGTTTTTATCACTTCTATGTAGTCGGAAATGTAAACATCAACCAACACTTCTGTATCTGTACCGCCGCCAACGGCAAGATCGTGTACCATAGATCTTGAACAGAAAGGAAGACGTCTTATGAGAGCAGGTATCGTGTTACCGTGAGACGTAAAAATAAAAATCGGGCGTTGCGGTTTAACAAGGTGAAACACTACCAAGATCGTTCCTTTTCTTTTTAAGTTATTCTTTTGTTCTCTTGTAGAATTGGATAAAACACCAGGCGATGCGATCCTGAATCAGCTACTATAGGAAGGCAGCTGCAGAATGTAATGGCTATTTGGACGCAAAGACTTGGATTCGGTGGTAGATTTCTTTTGATCATGCGATTTTTCAGTTTATCCTCATGGAGATTATAAGACCGATTGCCACTGTCCAGAGGCCATTGGCAGGCCCATCTTGAGTTCAATCGAGATCAGGGCGCCGCTTCATTGCGCAGTGTACTGATGAGGTTGCGCTGCCAATACTTAAGAAGCGCTCTTGCTTCTGAGAGACATAACAAAAAGTGAAATGAGTAGCGACCTGCTCTCCATTCTCCTTAAGCACATTCAAACCAATAACAGGGCCGATAAAGCTTCTTCATTTTGGAGTACTTCTTCCATTGCTTGTTGCTCTTGTCTTTAATGACATAGTTTTAACAATATGATCATAATGGGCTGAAAGAATTAAGTGGTCTTATAAAGACATACTCCTAGGGATCCGGTTAAATAGGTTGGTAGGAGAAAAAAAGCCTAAGAACACATAATAAGGCGGATTCGCCATGCATATTGTCGTTGCTTTTAGCCATTATGTCAGCAATGGATTTCTGTAAGCTTAAACTCCTACTTTTTCTATTCCATTCTGTGATGGACGACTGTGGCATATGAATAAAAAGTGCTTCTGTAGAAGCATGGCTGTCTCCTGGCTGTCCGTCGCCCTATATCTCAGCCACTGAATCTTGCTGGCTGTTTTTGGGCAGGCTGCAGGGCCGGTCTGGTTGAACCCATTTCTTTCCCGTTCAGCACACATGGGTATGCACACTTTTAGGGAGAGAGACAGAGAGAGATGCATCTCTCCTGCTACGAAAGCTGATGGTGGAATACATAATCCTAAGGAATCTTATGTATAAAGATCTTATCTGCACTTCTCTTTATTTGGCTTTTAATCAACTTGCTTTGGAAGGGTCTTCAACTTCCTGGACTGGACCTGTAAAATGGTCCTGTCTCTTTGTATTTATATAATACAAAGGCAGCAGTATTATGATAATACTGCCTGTGGAATTCAGAAGAACAAAAAAAGGAATTATATTCCAACGTTCTACATGGTTACACTTGCGCAATTGGCCAGTGCTAGCTGTTACTCTGCCCCTCGATGTTCAGATATTGAGAAAGGAAAAAAAAAAGAAAGAAAAGGAAAAGGAAGGGAGCAGTACCGTGAACTGGCACTGCCAGGCCTGACTGCCTTGTTGGCTTAAGGTAGAGACTGTGCTGGTTGAATGGCGGGGCTTGGGCTCGCCTCGGTCTGGACCTTAGAGGCCTCCACATGGGTATCAGATCTTAATCGACTGCACCCATTGTAAGTACGATCCAGATCGGGAAAGTTACAGATGGAAGCTCTGGTTGCATAAATGTCACTGTGTGGGCTTCATGGCTGGATCTGCTTGCATCTTTGCCGCTTTGATACTCTTCTGACACCATTTAGGCTTTCATGATTGGGATGAACGCTTAAGATAAATATTTTACTTCACATGTTGTATTGATGAGTGTGCCTCGGCCCAAGGATCGAGGCATTTCAAGAACAGCCCGTACGTAGATGAGTATAGAATTACGATGTCCAATGTGTGGACTTTTGAAGCTTCTGGATCAAGCATCTTTATGATATTAGTCATGAAGTGTTTGTAAATATGAAGTGTGTGTGGGAAACTTGAGAAATAAGACATTGCACTTTCGAAATGGAGTTGAAATGCATCTAAGTGACGATTATGTTTTAGGTCGACATGCAAGTCGCAATTTCACAAACAAAAAATAGATGGCACTTTTTGTTCAATGGTAAAACGGTATTTTTTTCAAGTTAATTAGCCAAAAGGATGAGTGGAGTTGTAGAAATATTGAATTATAAGGAGTATATGCTTTGTCAACTAGAAATGTATTGCTTGTACCCATTGGGTATTTGGGGTTTGACAATTTTTTATTTGCTATACTTTTATGTGAATCTTAATTTTTGTTAAGTGAGCAAAATGAGTATTTTATTAGGGTCGAAGCCCCACCCTTCTCTATTATCCCAATGTATCAGGACTGCTTTTGGTGTCTCAAAGTGGCGGCCCTGCTATACTTCAACGTGCAGATCGATACCCTCTTTTATAGGCTTTCTAAATTCGAAATGGGGACTTGCTGTCTAACAAATCCCCACACCTTTCATTGCACTAACCCCAGGAGGATAAACCTTGATCTATTTATCTAAATTTTAACTGTTTGTACCCCACCTCTAACAACTCCCCACACATTTCATTGCACTAACCCCCTTGAAGGATAAACCTTGATCTACTTATCTAAATTTTAACTGTTTGTACCCCACCTTAGTGTTGCAGCGCTATTAGCTCTCATATAATTAGACCTGGTTTAATCAAATCCAAATTTGAATATATAAAATAAATTACTGGTGATGAAGTATAAAAAAATCTCTATTGTCTCTAGTGTTGCCGGCCGACTGTGTCTGGCCCGGCCAAGATAGTAGATGGATATACTACTTGGCCAGCCTAGGCATAGCTCGGGAAGCATGTGGGATCAATCGGAAGCCGAGTCAAGCAAAAAGCAATGCACGTGGAATGTGCAGCGTGGTGGTGCGACGACAAGGCGTATAAATGCATCAAGGTGAACAGTCCCTTTGGAAGTGCAAGTCCGTCGTTGAGGAATCTAATGGGTTCCCCACGCGTAGTGTTTGGATACATAAGGGGGTGCGCGTGGGTTAGGGGGCTGCGTTCCACAACCGCGTAGAGTCACGCGGGGGTGAGCAAGTGAATGCTCATCGTCGAGTAGGGCGATGGTCGGCCGCCTTACTTAATGACATATAGTCGTCAATTGGCTTCGGTTGGGGACTTCTTTCCAAGGGAAGTCTACCCCCACCCAGATTTCGCAGGGATGTAAATAGGCACTTGGAGGAATGGCGACGTTCTGACATGGCCTCATGGCCACGGCTTACCGATGGCCGATAATGGGAAACGCCTTCGGCGCCCCGTGGGCTCGAGAAACTCGGCCCGTGACATCTAGTGGGTCTTGTTTAAGTTTTTGGTCTCTGATGCAACTTAACAAGAGTGAAACTTGATTACGATTCAGACAGTGTACAGTGTGTAGTACCCAACAAAATTTTGACAAGTTCAATTGATCCAAACTCAGGCTAAAATTCAAATAAACTAAAACATTTTACGCAACCAAGTTCTAATGTGCACGGTTTTCATTTCAACTGTGATTTCTGCACCAGAACTCTGATCTAATGGCCGATCTATTTATTGTTTTTCCAACCGAAATCCAATTAGACCAACATAAGATTAGTGCCAATAATTCCTCGATCGGAATGAAATTTATCTTTTAAAATCTACCACCTTTGGGCAAGGTAACATGATCGCCTTTCGGACTAGGACCTCACACACCTGAAAAGTAGTAATATTTTTTGGACGTGTTGATAAGCGTGCCATTTTTTGCGTCCCAATACCCAAAGTGCTTGCATGATAGATAGCTCACGTTATCATGTGCTGGCCGTGAATTTTGTATTCCTGGATCAGCGTCCCAGCAGCAAGAACTTTATATTATCCGGATACGTTAGATGGGAGAAGCTGTACAAACAGAAGATGAAAACTGAGCCTCTTCCGATCAGCATGGCCCGTTTGCTCAAACCAGCTAAGCGGTGACAGGTTTTTCATGACAAGACATGACCATTTATAGCTATTGGATAATGATATAATATCTCTTCGAAAAAAAATTACAAGCATTTTCTGAAGAATCTACACGTGTGCTGTAAATTGAGTAATTTAGAAGTTGTTCCCGCTACAATCGATCGCGCAAATAACATTTGTATGGTTGTAATCCTGAAAAGAAAACCTTAGCAGAAAAGGAATATCAAAGGGTGACTTGCGGTATTTCATTTACTCGGATGGTGAGCTTTTTAGAGAAGGCTTCATGCCCCGCGATTGGGCCATGCGTGGGAAGGATTCGCAAGAGATGCATAAGCATCGTATTCCTGTAGTTTTTCGAGAATAATTTCTTTTTAATGGTAGGCAGCCACAGCGAATGGACTAAGAAAATAATGACAGACCAAGACAGGAAAATGTCGGAAGTACAACAAAGATATCCCGCTGTGATTGCAGTGAATACAAAATGTTTATATAGTAAGAGAGAGAGAAGCGCATGGATTGACAATAATCAATCTTGTACTATAAATTAGTACAATCCAACAGAACTAAATGTAAGAATTCTGTTGATAGGCCTCTGTTGTCAAGTTCGACTGAAAGGACCCAAGATAAGCAGACAAAATTTGCCAACCAGCGCATAAATCTTTTAAGCCATGAATGGCAATTCAGTACACAATCTGTGCTCAGAAAATTATCTGGAATTCAGGTGGCCTACAAGATTCAACTCCAGTTCCGTTGCATCAGAGTTCATCGAGCAACCACCTCAACCATGAAAACAGGCTGAACGTGATATGTTGGTAAATACTAATAACCAGATAATTATGCTGTTCGCCTTCTCTTTGTGTCGTCACCTAGTTGCAAACCAATGGAGATATCATCATTTGAACCATCTTTACTATCTCTTAGCCCAGATAAGTTTTCAGGAAACTGGTTCCTGTTAAGATTAGGGTGCCCCAAGGACACATGGAAATCCTGCATGAACTGATGCTCTACACTAGTTGATGGCTCTGCCAGCCTAGTGACGAAATCATTTTGCCGAAACATCACATCCATGTCAATCCCACTGCTCTGTGGTGCCAAACGAGATCCATAGCTGGACATATCCTCAAAGTGAAGAGTTTGACAACCATCAAACTTGGACTTCACGGTAAGTGATGTAATTGGAGATGTAGAACCTTTAGGAGGTAGCTCCTCCACAGTTGGTTCAGAAGCCGCATTTGATATGCACTCTGGTTTTTCTTCAACGCCTTCTGGTTCAAGACAAGTGTCATTATCAAAAGCCGCTGCATGAAGAATGAGCAGAAATGTAAAAATCTAGTGTTCTGGCAATCATGGAAAATAATATAATTGACAAAATCACAGAGACTTCTATCCAAACTAGAATGCATATTTTAAGCACTATCTTGCAACCATAGTTACAGATCACTGATGTTCCCAAAACATCAAATGGAAAATGCCACGGGCTTCATACTTTTACATTTCAAGTACTTACCATTTGTTTATTTATTTTCTACATTTTAGATGTCTGTTATGCTTTTATCAGTATTTTTAGCCAATTTCTATTTATTATGACTTAGTTATTTTCTGCTTTCCTTATGTTTTGCCTGGAAGTGCTTTTACTCATCAAGGCTTCACAATATTTATCAAAAAACCTATATTAGTGGGAGTTCTTGCCTTGCCAAGATAAAGCCAAGAGGCCAAAGATCTATATCAGCAAACAGTATTTGCATTCTGTTTCTTCATTACACACAAAAAGCAAATACTATAGTTTCCACACAGTTGCTTTACTCAAAGCAGGATCTTTCAAAATTAACAGCTCAGAGCTTGCAGTATGAAAAACTATAGTCTATATGAAGTAAATATAGGAGTCTGCATAAGAGAAAAATCGCAAAAACCATATAACAATAAAAGCACCGTGATCTGGCTAGCTGGGTTAACTTAGAACCTTCAAGTTGAAGAAGGACTAGAGTTCAATTCTCCCTTCATTGTGTCTATCCTCGCCCTTAGGAGCATTCATCATCCTATACCCGAGTTTTTGTTGAATCTTATTAGACCAGACACCAGTTTCTTGTGTGTGGACTGTTTTCCTTGATGAGAGAATAGCATTGTGAAAAAGCTTTTCTATATATCAGAGAGGAAGTCAAGAACTGCAACAGGGTTGAGAAACTTAGTTGCTCACCCAGTGTTCTAAAACCCTTTGATTAGATAAAGAAAGAGAGCAATTAACACAGAGAAAACATGCAAGTAACCAGACAACATGAGCACTCTCCATGCATGAGCACAATGAGCTTGTTTTGCACGTAAGTGTGGAACAATATATGTATATACTGGAATGGTACTACACAAGCATGCAGCCATTGACAAGTACTGCCTACTGACACCGAGCACTTTGAAGAACTTATGTCAGATGGATGGTCATAAATGAGAAAGAAGAAAATAGGGATTATTATACAGTACCTGTTAGAAACATCATTCCGGACCATACAGAGGATTCATCTCAATTAAAAAGAAAAAATTTGAAAAGGAAAGAAATATCGCATAGAAAATGGAAGACATATAATAGCTTAACATCATTCAGCCATAGCATATAGTAACATAAAAGTATTATATGGGTCAGAATGGTTTTACGGTATAAACAAACCAAACCAAGTATCATTTGGAAGCAATATAAAGTTATAAACAGTGGGTACTGGTTGGGTTTCTGCACCGTGCAGCCATAAGAATCCAAATAATGTTAAACTGTTTGACATGGATAGTGTAAATCAGTACCTATTGCCTAGAAAGAGCCATTCCAATCTAGGTAGCCATAGTTTATTGGTAAACCCCTTAGGTCAAACCAGTATATCTTGCCCATGAACGACCATACCCAACAAAAACGAGGCTAAAAGAACAACTTAACTTTTAGTAGGGTTATCAGGTAAACCTGATAACAACTGAAGCATGTGGCAATGGCGCAAAAGTAAATTAACCACATGGACTGAACAATCAAGCAATGTTACACCTGCAATCCAACTGACATGGAAAACTTTGGCATGGAACATTCAGAATAGAGTCTTCCACGATTTGCATCCAAATTTATACAGTTATTATGGGAAACATGCGAAGCCAATGAAAAATTGAAAACATTGGTCAAGGTACCAATCCATGAACATCTCCTCAGAACCACGTTGGTCCAAGTAGACATTTACAAAACAATAGATGAAATTGTATCTGGGAAATCTTCCTCAAGTTTATCAAGTACACTGTCCAATTACACAACCAGCTATTAGGAAACATGACTAGTGTAGGGTTTTTAGATAACATTAGAAGCCAAACTAGATAACTTCACATGCTAAGTAACACGATGCACCGAAAATGGCATGGTGCAGCCTGGGTGTGCCCACTCAGCTTGGTCAAGACAAGTAGGGTGCAGCTCAGCAGACTGACCTATTTTCATCCAAGACACCTGACTTGGGTCAACAAAGAGCTGGGGGCTGTCAAACTCTATAAAAAGCTGAAATCATCCTTCCATTGAATTTTCTTCTAAAATGTTGTTTCCCTGTCTCACCTCTTCCAGCTCTAACCAGCACCAGCAGCAAAGTTTTAAGGTTTTCTTTCCGGCATCTCCCTCCGATCAACGGCAAGAGGGCTTTATCTCCATTTCATCGGCTTTATTTATTTTAACCTATTTTATACATTCTGCTTGCTATATGATCAGTTCTACTGAATTCTTCTATAATCTGTTTTTATCTATTTTATTTTTATTAGATAATCTGGTTTATAAGTCTAAGATGTCATAGTGCATGTGTAAATATGTTCAATGAGTCGAGACAACTCGGGCTTGACTCGAACTGCTAAGCTCAACTCATTTAATAAACAAGTTGAACTCGAGTGAAGAGCTCAACTCATGCAAATAAATGAGCAGAACTCGAGCTAGACAAACTCGGCTCGAGTAAACTCATCTAAGCTCGTGCAGACTGGGAAGAAAATATGTAAATTATGTTTCACCTTTCTGTCATGAAAAAGAAGTTATCCCAATAGGCTTCCATGGGACTTGCAAAAAACAAGTTCAATGTTCAAGTCCCCTTCTCCCCCACTTGTGAAAAAATCTTTTTTAATATATGGCTCGACGAAGCTCAAGCTGAAATAGTTCAAGATTTCATTAGCTCGAGCCAAATGGCCCAGTTCGACTCTTGAACATCCCTGCTCATGTGATTCGTTTTTTGTTTTACTTTAATCTGTTTGCTGTGAACCTGTTTTAGCTGACATATATAATCTATTTTACTTTTATCATATAAATTACTTTATATATACTAATTTATTTTAACCTGGTTGCTTTTGTTATATAATTAATAATCTAGTTTGTAGACTTAGTGTCTTATAACATGTTTTTATTTTAATCTGTTTGCTATGAATTGTATGTGGATTTTTTTTTATGTATATGCTAACAGCACTCCAAGATTTGCTGCTGCACCAGCACCTGTGTGACATAGTTTACATGATATATGAATAGTAAAGGCTAAACTTGTACCTATCCAACCTAGACATGGAATAAACTGCAACATAACTATGCAGAAGGCAATTGACCCTTTAAAGTCTTCTTTAAATGCCACCTCCACCTTCAGAAGCCATTGATGCTTTATAGTAAAGTCAAACAGGAATATCAGCAAATTGCTGAACATGTGCACGTACTAGAGAAAGGCAACAGTGTACCATCCAGTCAAGTTACTGCAGAATGTTATCGGTCCAGGTTTCTACATCAGTGATGTAAATAATAACAATGATAAAAAGGATCCATGTAAAGCCAAAGGCATACTTGTTTCACAAAAACAATGCTAGTACTGCATTTTTTCCCTTGAAACCTTATATGGTTTGCCATTCTGCTCCAATGCCATATTTGATAAAATATAAACCAATAAGGGCAAAAGTTGGAAGATCTTTGAACCTTGAAGACTGACATCTGTAGTGACCAAATCAAGCTGAAGTAGATCAAGAAGGCGTCCAAGGTCCACGGCACTGGTCCAGTTCTCAGGACCCAATCCATCCTTAAGCTTGAGACGTCCTCGATTTGCAGTGCCACCCCATATGATGCCAATGGGCCTGGGCTTTTCTATGTCATCACCAACAACAAGTATGAGACTACCACTGTCACCTTCAAGATCAAATGTCTGCCTATTTTCTCCAACAACAAGAAAATCAGTGAAGAAACAAATCCCCTTCTCATCATTATATTCCAGTGCGTATGCAAGGATGGTGCCCTTAGTTAGACCAGAACTCCTTCCAACTTTCACAACGCGTTTGCCGATGAGACTCCCGACAGGTGCTTGCAAATCAACTCGCATGACCTCTCCCATCTCTCCAACTCCTTTAACTTTAGTGGTGACTTTTGACATATCAAAGCTATCCGAAAATGGGACAAAAGCCCCATCAGCTCGTACAAATGTTTCTGCAAATACCAAAAACAGGTAAACAAGCATATGTAAGAGCAGTGGCACTAAATCATTTAATCATTCATGAGGAAGACATAAACTTGTAATGTGCAACATCATCTAGTGAAACAATGAGAATTGCCAAACTATGAATATATTACTGACATACTATTCCGAAAAGTTAAATGTTCAAATCAGAACCAGTAAAACAGCTCTAAGATCAGCAAGCATGAAATCAGTTAGCCTTGGCATATGAATGCAACCATATCATGCAAATATTAACAGTGTAATTGTAACATGTAGGCCTCACTTGCACAAGGGAAACATATATAAACATGTCCTATGCATTCTCCTTTCTGGAGCATTAGATTGGAAATTCAAAAACTGACCTGGATTACTGCTAGCAAAGATCCCATACCATAGCTCATCTGTAATAAATGAAGTCGCTCTCTCCACTGCACCTAGGTAGACACCTGGTCCAAGGTTAGGAGGTAAAGGATGAAACATTTTCTGATTCGGATAATCCAAGTCGACAGCAACATGACGGTTTGTCAGGAAACCAACTTGATGAGAACCAGTACGGCTTCTTACAATGGTTCCAAGCGTCCCATATGTTTCTTGGCTAGAAACCTGATGATGAAGCAGAAAGGACAATGGCAAAAGAAGAAAACAAAATATTTTCCCTTTAATTTATATAAAGGCAGGAATGAAAACCACACGAATTACAAATTTAATGCCAACTAAAAATATAATTCCTCACTCCTCATGCTGAGGCCAATAATCTTTTCTGGTAAAGGTAATGATGGAAATCACCTGTTAATGCTCACTGCCAAGTGAAACTAGAAATAATTTGTACAGAAATAAGAAAACAGGAAGATACTACTGGATTTAAGAGTGAAAATGCCACATAGCAACATCAAAAGCAAATTGGAACGTTTGTAGCACCATGTAAGAAGTTAAGAGCTGAAAATAATTAGGATCAGTTGCAGCACAAGAAATGCAGAGAGTTAAACCTGGGATCCTGGACCAATACACGGGTCACTTCCTCTTAGACCCTCCACTAGCTCAGTGTAAACTTGTTCTTTTGGTGTTGCAACTAGTGAAGTATAATATGAGAACTCCACAACATCCACATCACACCAAATACCGCCTGGACCCTAGACAACAAAAATGCAAATGTATTAATTGTTGGTAAAATTAATCTGACAATCGACCCTGTGTAAAAACATTTAACTACATGATTTAATTACCTTTCAGCTGGAGCAAATTCCAGCAAGCAAAACAGAGATTATCCTGGATCAAGAATAGTGATATATGACCCTGCACAAGCAGTGCCTAGAATTCTACCTGGGTCTCCTAACAGACAAACATCTGCAACTTTTCACATTTAAGATAAGTTGTTTTTTATTGATTGAAGTTAACAAAGCACTATTACAAACAATAGCGTCTTTGGGAATTTATGAATAGCTTCTGCATGAGTGAGCTTTTCTTTTCAAGGGATTCAGGGGGATAAAGGGAAATAACATTTTCAAAAATGTACGCCACAAAGAAAAGCGCGGTTGACTTACTGACCTTCAAGTATAAATGCCCAATGGTGTTCTAAGAAATACAGCTGGTTGACTATAACACTTGTTTCACACAAACAGTTACACACACACACACAAGCAGCAGCCACCGATCCCACAATTTCTAGGTGAAAACTTCTCTGATGAGTTTCCTATAAAGCAAAGGAAACCTTCGAAGCCTTACAATGACAAACAATACGATGAAAAATTAAAAACAATAAAGAATCTATTTTTGGTAATTTTTCTTATCAAATATTAAAGAAAGGATCAATGTTTTCAAAAAATAATAGGAAAAACAAATAAAAATATGTACTTAAGTATATAAAAAAAAAATTAAAAGTGTGTGGCTTGTGATATTTATCACCAATACTTCGAAAACAAAGTGGCATGCATTTACTCTTTTTTGAAGAAAAAAAAATGGATATGGTGATATTCCCGAAATATCAGCAAATTGGTAATACAGACACAAAATATCTTTTATACAAAGTAAAATTTCATTCAGGAATGTTGTAACAATCTCGTAAACCATTACTTCCAAAATACAGTAATACGTATTCACCAAAATCGAAGAGATGAAAACCATGATGTTTCCGAAATATCAGCACATTGGTAACACACAGACACAAGGACATGTGTGTTGGGGGGGGGGGGGGGTTGCGGCGTGCGCGCTTACGTATGTGGCGAGAGGGACTCTGTCATCATATGTTCTATGATCATGCACAGCATAAATGCATAAAATTGACAATATCAGACCACCGGTTATCCCAAGAGAAAAAGAAACTCAGTGAACGAGTACACAAGCACGATCAAGCTATCCATCATGCACACTGGAACTCCATGAAATGAGGCAACAGAAGCAACAAAAGCATGCACAGCAAACAACAAACTTATGATGCTCATTCAGCAAGAAACGCATCAGCGTATTCATAAAAGAGAAAAAATTACATGATCTGACAGAAGAAAGATACCACGAGTATTGTAGGCAAGACCTGGCAATCCAGCAACCATCTCCGGTGGACCTTCCGGGCAACAAAAACTAGTATGGCCGGAATGTCAGTAAGAGCACCTTTCCTCATCCGGAACCCGACAGCAGTGCCCAGGCTGTAGCGCCTCAAGATCTTGCTGTGGAAGGCCCTTATGATCATCAGATCAAGCATGGTGGTTGCCTGCTGCCCGGGCGGCAACGCACCGTCCCCATCGGAATCCAGCTGTTTCTGCAGACCCCAGAAGTAGGAGGCTCTCTCCTCGGCTGTGTCGTTCAGGCGGGTGGATCCTGGCCAAAGGAAGTAGGCTGCCGTGTTGCTCTCTGAATGCTGACCGCCTGAAGGAGATTCGTGGATCGCCGGGTTGCCATGTTTGATTTGCAGCGTGTGCGCAGAGGAGCCAGGGAAAGCAGGGTTGGGGTCGTCCATGGGCCTACAAACAAGCAAGACTGTGGGGAAGCTGGTCCATACAAATCCTTTTCTGAATGCACTGCCGATTCTTTAGAAGCATGGGTACCACCCTCAACAAGAGGAAGCATTCCCAAGACGGAGGCAGAACACAGAAAGAAATAAGGACAAGAGAGATGAGGAGTTTCACTTTCTTGTTTGATGAGGCGACTTAGTTTTACACGAAAAGTTGGTCTGCAGAAAAGACGTTGGCAATTTTACAAATCACAGGACGACAGACACACCGGAAGCTGGTGAACGCTCGCACAAAGAGAGAGGGAGAGAGAGAGAGAACCACCCACAGACAGTAGAGTAGTTCTTGTTTGATGGGGTGGAGCCGATTTATTTTTAAGACTTGGATTAAATGCTTAAAGAAATTATCAGCAGTTAGAAAATCACAAGGCTACAAACAAACCAGACATGTGAACATTCATGAGAAGGGCACCTAAAGTAGCAGAGATGTTGCTTTCTTCGACGGATTTGCAGCTGGTGCTCCAACATTCTCAGCAGGGAGAGAGAGAGAGAGAAAGAGGAAAGAGACACAAGAGGTAAATTTCGCAGGAAGAGAGAGAGTGACAGATAGGAAGAGAGGTAATTCCGCAGGAGGAGAGACTTTAGTAAAGGTAGCGAGAGAGCCACTTATATCAGTCCCTGGCATGCCTGATGTACTGTTCCACTGGGAATACCTATTCATTTTGGCAAAAAGAAATGTGGGAGAAGCCAAAACGTGGATGAATGTAAATGGATGACAAAAAGAAAAAAATAATAATGCGTTCTTTTCGGAGATTGTCTTCTAGCCCAGGAGGGGCGTACTGCCGTTCCTGCGCAGAGAGAAGCAAGGGAATGGTGGAGGGCATAGGGTTGACTGACAACACCGGAGTCCATCTCCTACCAGTGGCAGACCCTCTGTGGTCCGGTTTGTTCCCCGAAGACTGTAGCTGACGATTGTACTTTACTGAAATCAACCCACCAAATCTTATACCATGATTATGGTAAATCTTCTCATCTTCAGAACAGATTAGCTCTTAAAATCTTCAGCTCAATTGAAAAATGTCCTCACGTAAATTCCCTCTGCTAGGATTTCAGACCAGTCAACATCCCAGTTTAACAACAATGTTGAAACTTACATGGCTATTCGCGTCTTGCAATAATATGCTGAAAGTCTGTTAAGAGAATCCGCATGAAAAGTCAGATACAGTCTAATTCACTGTAGTAAAATAATCAAAACTACCAATGTCATGCATACCCTTGAATTTATGACAACAATAAGTAACAAATCAAAATTTGGAGAAGTTATCAACGGGAAGCAGTGCTCCTTGGTAGTGTTTTCAGAAATCCAAGTTAGCACACAAAACTTCGGACCTTTTCTGATTGTGGAGGACAGATTAAAGACGATATCTAGACATGCAAACCGTGCAAAAACTAGTGACTTGAGAAGAAGATGGTGGTACGTACTCCGAACAAAGATGAAGAAGATACTTGGAAGTTGGATTTGCAAATTTAAAAAGTAAAGTGTAAACGAGAACTTCAACGAATTGAAACGGAAACTGAAGGCTTTCTCACAAAGAACGAGAAAGAAAGAATTATTGGGCCAGTGGAAGAATGAGATGATATGATTATGGAATCGGGATACATACAAGCTTCCTTGCTCTCAACCACTCCCTTCCATGAACCAGGCCGCCATGGCCAACACTTTTTTCCTCCACTTCCATCATAATTATGGCCGTGCTACGATGACTCACAATATTCGCAATCAGCGAGAACTTGTTTTTATCACTTTTTATCTGTCCCAGCGTCTCACATTATGAGTCAGCGATAGGTTCCTGAAAAAAAAGGCTTGAAGCTCCCCATTCTTCCTGCATCTGGGTCCTATGTTACGTCGGTCACAATGATGATGGGTCCTGCGATACGTCCGTGATAAAGATACTAATATTGCACCTTTCAATTTAGCTACCCTATCCTATCACTTAAATAAATAAAGAAGCACAGTACTCACAAGAATTAAATTAAAGACATGTTTCTTTATATCTGTCCCAACTAACTAAGCTATGCTTCTTGAAGCAAACCCAGCTTTTCACATTCAAGAATCTTTTTTTTTCAAGTTAGGTTTTCATATTTTTGTTATCGCTTTAACCAGGTAAAATTTGTCCTCATCACTACAAACAACTGCAGAACAGTCAATAACAAGTATCCGGACGAGCGGGTTAACAAATAAAATGGACATATAAGGTATTCACATGTCATAGTACTGTTGAAAAGTTTACCATGAGTAGGGTAGGTTAAATGAACACAGTCAGGTCTTTCACAGCCTGAGAAGTTTTTGTTGTCGTGAGAAAAAAACACATTTACACACGACACACATGTATACATGAAAAAGCATGAATTTTAATAAATTATTCCTTCCGTATTCTTTTGTCTATCGGTTTATGTTTTGTTCTACATGATATTTGTTTCCATCGCACTCTTCCAATCATCTTTTGCAGCACCGACATTTCCACCACCTACATCACTTTTAACTTTTTTAGTGCTAATACTATTTACATTTTATGCATTTTTTAGATCTCCATATTAAGAGGTCTCGCCAACAAGTAATTTGATCATGAGAACTTTTACAAACTTCAAGGGATTTGGTTATTAGTTTTTTAGCGAAAAGAAATGGCAGTAAAAGGATGAAAAATTATTTGTAAGCGGTATGACTTTTTTTTTAATGTTGATGGCTGCATCACAAAATGGTCTCAAAATGATATATTCTGGGTATATCACATCTTCATTTTTTTTTCATAATTTTAAGAGGTCTAAAGAAATATCTGATAAAAGATGGCTGAAACCAGCTCTCAATTCTCATAAAAAGCTGCTCCTTGTATCTTTCTTTTCACTTAGCTATGGGAGATTTTCATTGATGAGGTGCTTTATGATCTAGTCTGTCTGTCCCTTTGGTATGGTGGTTCCATTTGAAGGGCTCGCATTGATAAAGGAATAATTTATATGCAAACACAATGCCCAGTCAAACCCGTCAGTGTCACACCGAGAGAGAGAGAGACGAATGGCGGTGGGAAGGTAAGGATGGAGGCATCGAAAGGGTGGGCGTATTTGAGGATCATCGCGGGCACCCTCGTCGGCGGCGCTCTTGGTTTCTACGTCAAGTACCGCATCGAAACTCGCTACAAGCAGAAGATGATGGAGCAGGTGCTCGAGTACGAGCGGCAGCAGCAGATCAAGAAAGCACAAGAACAAGAAGCCAGCGCGGGCGCTACCACCTTCGAGGATTCTTCCGAGCTACTCTCGGATTCCTAAAGAAGCTTCTTCAGTTCTTTTTACCGTGCTTTCCCATTTTGGGGAGCGATTGGTTTCTTTTGGTTGGGTTTTTTGTTTTCTTGTTTTTTATTCTTCTTCTTCTCGGGATTGAAGATGTTGCTGCACTTCCATGATCCTTCGAAACTAAAGACCAGGAAGGTAGTTTTTCTTTCTTTGCCTCCATAATTAGAATTTCGAGCGAATTCCTTTCCGAACCTTGTATCTTGTCTAAGGAATACTTGATGTCCTTTCGATATTTACGATTGAGATTGGCAGCTCAAAGTTTTAAACTTTATACTCTTCTTTATTGTGGACTTTGGCGGAGGTTGTCGTTTGGCGCCTCTAGTTACTTTATGCGGCGAATTATTAGTTTTTCTTTTCCTCTGATTTTTCCAATTCGTCGATGGTACTTGCCCCAAAATCTTTCTGATATCTTGGTTCGATTCTTTACTTCTTTTTTCTTGTGTGGGATACGTTTTCGTTTGTTCATATGAGCAACTTAGTTCAATACATAGCGATCTATAGGAGTTTTACTGGGATCTAATGCTCTGTTCTTGAGCCTGATTCCCGTGAATTAGCAAAAGCGTGGCTCTGACTTTTACGGAGTTGCAAAACCCATAGCTCCTTTCAAGGCTTCTTTGCTTATCAGACAGTTTTGGCAATGCTGAACAGGAAGCTTGATGCCCATTCCCATTCACTTGTTGGAAAGAAGTAAAGCCATGTCAAAGCATTATATCGTTCAATGACTAAGCATCCTGGATGACTTTGAATGTGCCACCCGATGTGGCAGGGGGCCGCGTTGTTACATTAAACTACTTTTCTTAGGATAGAGTTGCAATACCAGCTCATCTGTGATGCAACAAAACTCGTTCTCCGCAATAGTTAGAGGCCATCGATGAAACTACAAGTCCCTTCTCATTGAGCACTTAAATGAATTTTTTTTGTTGAATCTTATTGTGCTCCTGAGAGTTAATATCAAATCTGCAGAGACGTGGTATACTATTTATCTTAGCAGGTTTTATTTGAAGAAGCATACCATGCACATGATTCTGATACACTGGAGCAACTGAAAGAGCTAAGTTCCAGGAGGAAAGCACTTGAAGAATCTATAAATGGAAGCACCTTCATTTCAGAAGCTATTGCTAGGGAAATGTCTGGAGGAATTACTTCTCGACATCAACAGGTAGTCTTTAATTTTGCCTTTCACAGCATTCCTTTATGTTGGCCTAGTTTTTGATTTGGCTCTTCTCACTAGGATCTGCAAAAATTGGAGAATTATTTGCCTTTGTTGGAGAACTTAATAGAGCATGCAGATATGAATGGTAGCGACCCTCGGATGCTTCAGTGGATGGTAGATCTTAATTTGCAATGGAATAGTGCACTTAGCGCATCTTCATTCTTCAGTCTTATAGGCCCTAAATTCTTTCGGATAGACAATCTTCGATATGAACTTGGAATGATCCTTTTTCTTTATGGTGCACTTATGCGGGAAAGAGCCTTTGAAGTGCTACCAGACGGTTGGTTGTTCCACCTACAAAGTGATATTATTTCTGTATTATGGTTGCCTTACATAGAACTGTTTACATATACACTGTTTCTGCAGACCTTGTACAGGCTGCTACTCTTTTCAGGAAAGCTGCTGGTGTTTACAACTATCTGACACACACCATACTCCCCGTTCTTCAGCCTTTTCTTCCTCCGGAAAGACCACCAGAAGTCACAACCTCGATGTCTTCTATTATGTGCCTTATTTGCCTGGCTGAAGCACAGGTTAACTCTCCTTCATGAATATCATGTGTTGCTTGTGCATTATGATGATGTTCCTGCATTAGGGAAGTGGGAAATGCCAACTTTTTAATCCGTACAGCCATTTATTCTGATGCCATATGTAACTCCTCATTACTTTTAACTTTCTCTCTTATAAAGTAGTTGACTCATTTCATCTAATGGTAGGCTGTCACAACAAGGAAAGCTGAAGAAAAAGCTAGCAGGGGGAGCCTTCTCGCGAAGCTACATTATGGTGTTACTCAGTTGCTTATTGAGGCTATGACCATCATAGACTCAAACATAGGCGATTTGAGCAATATATCAAGTCAACTAATTGTACGTTCTATTTTCAGTTTTCACTTTGATGAAGGAAGATAATGCTTATTTTTTGTCTATTTGCTTTATTAGCTGCATCTGCAATGCAATCCTAAGCCTCTGATGGCTAAGCTTATTGTAGCATGTAAGGGCGGTGAAGCTTTTTTAATAACCTTTTGATTCTTTGAACCATCTGTTTCCACAAGTCCTCATTTGTTTATTCCTTGTTCTGCATTCTCAATTGTGTCTTGCTAAGCATTTGGGCCAACTTAATTTATATTTCTGGCTTCACCTCTGCCTTTGTTATTTCACTGTTAGGGAGATCATTTATGGTGCTTGTCACTGAAATGGCTTCATTTTTCTAGATCAATCATGTGCATAGTAATGGACATGTCTTGCTATTGATGCGATTTATGTTAGGTTATGCACATTTTTTCAAGCATATGCCTGACTGGGGGGATGAGGTTGGTTGTCTCCATGGTCTTAAGTCTTAACTGGTTCATTGTTGTTATCAGATTGTGGTGATGACATACTACTCCTTCCTCTTTACACTTGTGGGGTAACTCTGGGGTGTTGCTGTCTCCAGCACCGCTGTACCCTATGCTCTGGTGTGTCCTCTTTAGCATGTGAATTCAATAATTGCCAACTGCGGAAACATCTTGGATGTCTTATGTGTGTGGTTGTAGCAGATGCTGTTTCACTAAATGGTGTCCAGTGTTTGCTTAGTCACTCTAACTTTAAATAAGCATCTCACGATCCTGAAATTTGGAAAGTACTTGACTGTGAAACAAGCAAGTATTGTTATTTTTTTTGTCTTTCTTAAATGTAAGTGCTTGATGTTGTATATGAAATCAGTTAGCTTATTCTTGTTTTCTGGGTTGGTTCAAATGTTGGAAGCACTTTATCTTCTTTAGTATAGATATGAGGATGATATATAGTCCATTTCATTTCAGGTAAATTTGAGGATCTATTGAATTGTGCTTTTACCCTGTTCGTGTCAGAAGCATTTATGTTTTAACAATTTCACTGTCATGATCTTTCTCTTGTTCCCTCATGTAATGCTATTACATAGGTGCACATGGTGTTTTTGAATGTTGGTGCATCTGAAATTCTTGATAGGCGTAAAATTCTTGAGAAGTTAGCGTTGCATTTATTTTCCCGCCTTACTGCTCATATAAATTGTTTGCCCTTAGTGTTCTTATAGAAGTGCGGTGATCAACTGCAGGAGTTCATTTCCTTAAGCAGCATTATGCATGAATCAAGAAGCAGGAGATACATGGCTACAGAATTGAGCAGAAATGGGCAGGTGGGTCTTGCAATAGGAATTCTTCGTCATGCTGTCAATGAGATGAACAGAAGATCACCAAGCGAACAGAGTTGGCGTGTAGTTTTTGAACAAGAAATTAATGCACTTGCTGAGATTCTTCAGAAACTTGAGCAGGAGAATGATTTTGTGTGGCTTGATAAGATTCCTTGCTTGGATGAACTGCCATTTTTGGAGGGAAAGAAAATTGCAAGTATCATTCCTTATGCTCCTGTAAGGTTAGAAAAAGAACTTGTCTTCAGGATATAACTGGAAGCCCCAATAGTGAAATTTCATATGGTTTGGGAAGTGTTTTATGTGGAAACACTGCTGGTCTTAACTGGAGGAAGAACTGTGAATTGCATCCATTACATTGTTGCCGTGTTGGACATTAGGGTTGTTCTGATGTCACAATTCAGTTGTCCTTGTACTTTATCGTGAGAAGTTGAACGCCCTTTGGTTCTTGGACACAGTAAGCTATTGTTGGACTGGATTCACTTCTTGGCAGTTAATGAAGAGGATTTTAGAGTGCTTGTAATTTCAGCAGAAGACCACCTTATGATTACGCAACATTCACTGGGTGTTTATCACATGCCAACATTTTGATCAAGGCCAAGCTGGATTGGAAATTCTTGATTTTTTTTTCTTTTATTTTTTTTTTGAATTTCTTCAAATCACTAATGTGCATTGTATTTTTTTCAATAGCAGAAAAGCCATTGTTGTTGTTGGGGTGGAACACTTTGGTTGTAGTAGTTTAACCTGTCGTACTTACGGTCACCTCCCCAGTAGTGTAGAACACTTCTGCACAGAGATGACTATCGAACCTCAAGAACATTTACCCATTGAAGGACGGTGGGTTCAGCATCCAAGGCCATAATGAGGTTTAAGCTCCATGTTCAGATGCCTACTGTTCCTTTGGAGTCGCATTCTGTTATTGGGCCTGGGCTGCTGTGGGCTGATTAGAAATAGGTTTTGGGTGTTTCTGCTGGTTAATCCCTGACTGGCCTGGTCTGAGATTTGTAGACATGCTTTTTTCTTTTTTTTGTACCTTTAATACAAAACAGCCTTACCATTTAATACTTTACCTTCTTAGGCTCCAACATCTGATCACCTTCAAATTCAATACTATCCAAGTTAAAATCCCTGAACAGGTGGATGGAGTTCTTGTTGGGTGGGCATCCCTTTAACTGAAGCCTGGTACTCCTTATCCACGTCAAGCATAATGGCAGCCAATGGGGGTTGACACAACTAGATCGTGCAGGGGCTGGTCATGCTGTGTGTTATAAACGGAAGACCATCAACATGCAAGTTGAAGCGCTGTATCCTGGGGGATGAGCTTACCTGAAAATCCGAAGTATGATGTTTGTTTGCTTAGTCAGTCATCCTCGATTCTATGCAACCAGTGGAATTACTCTGCTGTATGGAAGCCACTAGCCTCACTAATCTTAGGTAGTGAATGCATTCAGGGTTGGAATTTGTTTTGGTTGGCAGTCGGCATTCGCGCTCTCATGATCTGTGCAGCCATTCCTCGCCTAGGTCCGTCATTCCCTACGCTGTGTGTGTGTGTATACGGGAGATAGAGAGGGTGACTCGATCCTATACCTGGGCCAGGCTCAGGCAAGTTCCTACCAGGTTGCTGCGGCATAGCCGGAGCCCTGGTTGTCGTCTTCTAAGCTGCTGCAGTGTAAGGCTTAGGCAAATGCTTAGGAGCTTATTTCAACATGGCTGCAGCCCTGGTAGTGACCCTTTTCCGGCTTCAATTCACGATCTCAGCTCACAGCCGGTAGACGAATCTCTCCGTGTCGAGAAATAAAACAGAATAGAATTAATTAGTGGCTTTTGTTCAGTTTTGAACTTCAACAGTCATGCCTGCTTATTAAAGAAGATTCTTGTACGCACGGTCGGAGTCTCTAAGCAAATCGCTACTTATTAATTTTCTTTTTTATGTGCTGTTTTCGCATTGGGCAAGCCATTTTACGCTATCCTCTTGTTTTAAAGAAGAACCCATCATGCACGGAAGATGTCGACTCGTTTAGACAAAAATTTCATTGGTTGTGCATTTAAGAAGCTTGACTTGGCAAATCTCCCTCTAGTTCAAGGAAATGTTGACAAGATTTTTGCTTTCATCTGTTCTGTAGGTGGGGCAGTTAATCATGCTAGGAATGACGCACTGAACGTCACTCATGTTAGTTTTTATGTTTGAGCAGCAAAATCACGTGTCAGTACGAATTTGAGTTAAAAACTCATTCTTCCCAGAAAATCGACAGCCTACAATAAAATTCTGCCGACCTCTTTCCCCGCCACTAGGTGAAAAATTTCAGGACAAAATCACGGGACCTTCCGGGGGCGGATACTGTCTCTTGAAGCTTTAAGGGGATGCTTGACAGCTGGGTGAAAATTTTTCAGGGTATTCGGCTGGATGAATGTTTTTGCATCCCATACATGTTTCATTCAAACAAGGATAAACTTTCAGGCAATTTTTGTTTTCACAAAGCATTTGTAGAATTTTTTCCATGCTTGGACTTTTTGCCCTGAAAACTTTTACATCCCACGTGGAACATTTCATTCAATCAAACACCTGTTAGTGGAAGCAGTGTAGCAGGAGTTCACTACTATCTGATTCCATGACAAGCGAAATTTCTCCACCTCAATACAAAACTATGCAAGATGCCATAATCAAGTTCGAAGTCGTGGGCGCAGGCCAAAGCCTTTTGGCGCTGCAAACTGCTAGGAGTGTTGGCTCCCTAGCTTTTTATTAAAGAAAAAAAAATGTCCATATACAAAAATGGAAGTGTAAAAGAAAATAAGAGAAAGGGATAATCCTGAAATGACTTACAACTCAGGGAAAAGACTCCGGACAAAAACTTTGAAAAGATTAATCACACCTAGTGGTGGATCTACATTAAGCACTGTAACAAAAAACCGAGAATGACATCCCAAAATATTTCCAAAATCCCTGCCCTTAGCCTTGCAGCTGCTTTCTTGAGTGCTTGTTTCCATTTTAAAGGAGCTTTCAAAACTGCAACCCTACCATACACCTGCAAAAAAACAGTGAAAATGGTTTCGAGTAAATTTTCATTCACATGTTGCGCATATGTTTAGTTTGTCACTTTTTATCTATGTGGACACTGAAGCCAAACATAGAAACAAGCTAGAGTACGGCGTCGAATCAAAACAACATTGACCATTCTGAAGAAAAAGCAAGGGGACGACTTTGGCAATCTATTTAACCCTTTAACAATTGTGGGCCTGCCTTCTCTTTTGAAAAGGAAATTGAGCCTTGGCTTCTCCGATCTATATGGACAAGCATGCATCATGTCGTCTTGGATGTCATGACCTTGTGGGGGAGATAAAGAAGCGCATCTCTCATCATCCCATGTCGTCCGGTGCCCGAATAAGAGATTCAACGTTAGCAATGGAAAATCTTGACAAAATCAAAACTTATTGCAGTGTCTCAAACATATGTAGGACGTAGAAGATTAAACAGAAAGAAGCATAAAGACATACGAAATATTCGGAAACGAAAGTATGCGATAATCTTATCATTTTGTGGGCCAAATGGTGAGTTGATACCAAACTGTTCTCAGAGTTGGGAATACCAACTACGGTGGCATGTTTATCTGTTTGCATTTAGATATACAAATGTGAGCCACCAACACAATTTGGAGGTAGCAGTTTATGGTGGGCCTGGTTCGGTGTATTAGGTGGTTGCCATGGATTGGCGGAGAAGGGATTTGGCTAAGATGTTGGATTCTCTCGTTGGGCGCTTTCATGGCAGGCGTTTTCTTGGGCTCGCTTTCAATCATTTACTGAGAAGCGAACTTGATTGCTAATCTGGTCGAGGGACAGTAAGCAACTCGCTGCCAGCCTCCCCCTTCTCCTCCTCCTCCCTTCCCCATGCTGCCAAGTGCCAGGTAAGTGTCCCCTTCAGCGTCTCTCTCTCTCTCTCTCTCTCTCTCTCTCTCTAAATCAGTATAAATAAATGAACCTCTCTCTCTCTCTCTCTCTCTCTCCATCCCCCAAATTATAATAATAAATTAATCTCTAAGAACACATTTACCTCTAGTCTGTTAATGTAATGGTGATAGTAGTTATGATGGCAATAGTTATATGGTAATGAGGAAAGGTATTGGTTTTGCTTTGTTGCAAATGAAGGCATGGAAGGCGGAGGCTCTCTCTCTCTTTCTCTGTGTGTGTGTGTGCATGTGCATCATATCACAAGGAGTTCATGCTTTTGGGTCCTCTACTCTTTTTACCTTGCCTCACTACTTTTAGTACTGCCAACAGTGAAGCAATACAAATTCTTAATACCTTGTTGATTACTAACTTGTGTCTTAAACATAAAACTGATGGTCTGATTCTTTAACAGCTACTTCCGAGAAATAATGTCATGATGAAAGTGATTAAAAGATCAAATTTCAGTTTCTTCTTCCTGCTGCGTTGTGAGGAGTAGGTTTTGAATTGTTAAACGTGAAGAGATTTCGAGATAATATCGTGGAATGTTTTCTAAGCCTTGGTGCCGTCCTCAGCAGCCACAACGCAAGATCCCTGTGTACACTGTATAGAAAGATGCACAAAAAGGCACATGCAGATACAGAGAGTAAAAAATCACGCCAACATAGCGAATTCTTTAGTTTCTTTAAATACATGTTCGTGAACAAAAGAGACCATTTTCTGTTCACTGCCAATTTGCAAATCCTGATTTTGTCACAACTTCATATTGGATCCATTTTTCTTTATGTTTTATGTTTTTGGATCAGTGCTTTTCAAATTGTTACATACGTCTAAATGCACAGAATTTTTCATGTTTTTGCTCGTAAAACAAATTTGTAAGCCCTTCACAACCTTTTCTGCTTGAAACAAAACCCTGAGAGTCTTTTTACTGTTTTATCACGAGGAATTGCTGGACATATTTTACTCAGTAAGATTCATAAAAGAATTAAATCTTCACAGCTTCAAGAACCTGAGGTTCTGTTCTTGATCCAATATTTGGTATTCTTTTTTATTTTCCAAATTTCAATATCTTTAGGCTAAATCTTCATATTTCTCAAGAAGAAAAAGAAACAGATCTGTATAAATTCTGTAATTTTGTGATACCCAGATAACTTATCCAAGATCCCCTTCCCAAAATATCATGAGATTTGCCTTTACGTACAATAGACACTCACACTCAAACATACACCCACACGCACATAAACATCCCACAACCACCCAAATGACACATACACGAATGCAAAAACCCAAGGCACGTAAGAGAGAGCGAGAGAGAGATGTACGCTACGCTAGGCTTTTGGATTCTATATAAATGTAGTAACATGTAATAAAAAAAAACAAATGTTGTTGATGGTGGAGAAAAGAAATTGTTAAAAAGTCCATTTGGAGGATAGAATTTACGTAGGTAAGTTTGGAGATGTTCTCATGGTAATCCAACACTGAGTTCCTTTAACTAATGTTATTCTTGATTGCCATAACACTGACTGCAAATAGATGAGGCAGTTCGTGAGCACATTCTTTCTTTATGTTCATATGCATATACCAAATCTGATGTAATTAATGCATTTACTGTCAGATCCAATGTGGGCATTATGCCTTTATGTTTAAATGGAGCCTCAACGAACTGGGGATTTTCCATCAAGCGATCCACCAGGACAAGCACATCGAAGAACAGTAACACAACCTGTCATGCAACTAATATGTACTCCAATTCTAAGGGTGACTATATAAGAAGTGGTGTAATATTGCAGAATGCTGATAGCATGTGCACTCAAATGAAGCTCATTCAGAAAGAAACCTTATTTTCCTTCAGAAAGCAAATAATGTTTCAAGGCATATTTGGACCATCGTCTCAATCTACACAAGTAAGGTCTGCGAGAAAGACTAGTGTAGAAAGAGATAAGCATCTCACAAGATCCAACCCTAAAGATACATCCACAAGAACACAATTGAATGCTTTGGAGTCTTATCTTGAGAAGCTTGATCAGGCTGATAAGCAGAGAGGTCCAGACATTGTTGATGGTGGAGAAACCAAGTTAATGGAAGAATGTGGCTCTGCTGACAACTACATTGGCAAGCTTGTCTCTGGTAATTTTCAGTTGCTTCATTTAATCTTTGATACATTTAACACCAGAATCTTGCAACTGATATCCTCCTGTAGATGTACTGACAGAAGTTATGAAATACAATGTCGTTAGCCAAATAAGAGGATAATGGTTTTTTCCGAGTCAAGAAGGAATGGATTTGTGTGTTACCAAAGTCAAAACATATTTATGCAGACACATTAATATAAAGTACACCAAGTGATATACTATTTGTTCTTGCATGCAGATGCAGAGATCACTTCTTTACTCTTTGTTTGAAATAGAACACTGAATCAAAAGTTATAACAATGATTTACTAATTTTGGGACATTCGCTATACATGTACTTCAAGAAGGTAACCTTAGAAATGATGCTTTAGTGCATGAATCAATGTAAAATGGGAGAGAAACAGACAAACAGTAGGACCAGTTAAACACCAAAATCTGCTTAGGGGCAAAATCTTCAAAACAATGACTCTTCCAAATTGTGGCTCTTTTATTTAAAAGGGCCAAAAGTTTTATATGGGCATCTAACTTCAAGACAATTTTAGTCTTGATGAATTTGTTTGAGGTTGTGGATGGTGCGCTACAATATCTTTTCTCAATGTTTGATGATGCTCAATATGCATGTTTTGTGTTTGTTTGCTTTGTTCTTTTTCATTCTAGAGTTCCATTTCTTCTTGAATTTTTCTTCAATGTGTTCCTGTAACAGCATACCCAGTACATTTTGACACTTCCTATTTCTTTATCGAGTAACCAGGCTCCCAGGAAAACTCTAAAGGCAACAATGACGTTGCTGCATCAATTCTGCTATCAAGTTCTGAACAGGGTGAGGGTAAGGGATATGATTCAGACCGTTCTGCTTCACTGGAGATAGACAAAAGTGTTTTGCTATCATCTGATGATATTGCTGATGCAATCGAAGATGCTCAACCTGACAGTGAAGGATCTCATCTTGGCATAGTGTAAGTTGGAAAGTTACATCCCTTATCTTTTCGAGTTGTGCTATTACTTTTAATCTCCAACTCAGTGTTCCAGGTTGTGACTCACAACTTTTATAATATTTTCAGTCATTGCAGTTCTCCACATAAATGCTCTGTCTCTATAGGCTAAAGACTTATTTTTATGTAGCAGCATCTCATTTTCCTTTTTGCAGTGGCATCTTGGTAGCAATAAATGTTGCTGTATTCTTGTTTGAAATGGCAAGTCCTGTAAAAGGTTCTGAGTCTGAGTACCTATCACTCCCCTTACTGTATGGAGCAAAGATAAATTGGTTGATTCTGAACGGGGAATGGTGGAGGCTAGTGACACCAATGTTTCTGGTACATGATTGACTTAGTCCATATTTCATGTCATCCTACTTCTTTTGTTGCATGTTAGTACATTTGAGGATGAACTAGAATGCTATATACTGTTTGACTTGGTTTTGGCTACGGTGTAAATGAAGATCCATGTCAAGAAAATTAAAAAAAGGTCATTTACATAAAGGTCACTAGTTACAAGCATTTAGTTTTCAAGGATAAGAACATTAATAATATTAGGAATAACTGACAAGAAAATCTGTTAGCATTGCAATTGCAAAAATCAACAGGAAAGGAAATAAGGAAGAATCTCCCTGAAAGGAAAAAAACATATCCTTCAGGTATACTTTGATCTACATAACCATTTAAATTTTAAACTGTTTCTCCATTACAAGGAAACTATTTATGGTATCTCATCTCTCTGTTCTGTGACTCTTCTGTAGTGATGTTACCTAATGTATTTATATATGAACAATTGTAATCTAGCATTGGTAGGTAAATTACCAACTGAGTCAGTTCCTAAATTTAGTTAATGTTCACAAATGGAAACAGATGTGTTGAACAGTGGAACGGAGTTACTATTTGGTAGAGCTTTAGCATACACTAGTAAAATGAGAATCATTGCAGAAATATGTGGTAAGACACGTTGAAAACAGAAATTACAAAATATGGTTCATCACTAAATTCTGTAATATTACTTTGGTTCCAGCATTTTGTGCTTGCCACTAACAATGATGCACACTTAAAAATGTATCTTTACAGTTTACATTTATTAAGCAGAGGTTTGTGGGTTGTGCATAGAACTTGTGTTACAACTTTTCTTTTTCTCTCTTGTTTTTATCTGCATTAGTTCTTCATAGTTCTTACTACTCCAGTCCAGATTTATATATTCATCAGAAATGAAACAGAGCCAATAATGAAAATTTGTTGCAGCTTATTACATGTACGGAGACTGCAGTCAAAGTTAAGGAGTCACAACAGATTCTTACAGATTAACTTAACAATCTTAATCTAGAAAATTTCTGCAACTAAGTAGGACTTGCCAAGATATCATAGAACAATTACTAAAAGAGCATCATAGTTCAAACTTGTCATATTAATATGCTTTGAGCTTTCACTCAAATCATTTGGGCCTTATCCTAGAGCCAACAACATCTCAGCTGTCTTCAGAGATTTAATTTAATTAAGCAAAAAAGCTTCAGATAACTTACTCAAATTAGATCGTAAGAAACCCTGGCTGCATCACGAGGTGACAGTCTGTTGCACACTTCGTACTACTATATTCTGTCCAGTTTCTTGATATCATCGTACTGTGGAACTAAAGCACCTTAATCACATTGTTTATATGAGCATGGAGATTTTTCTAAACTTTTCTTACTATACAAGTTCTAATTTGAATATTCCATTGGCAGCCAGGGCCGTCATGGAACTGCACTATGAGCAATTTGGTAAAGTACATGAAATAAGAAAAGGTTCAAATATGTGTGAGCATGTTAACACCCTTTACCAGAATCCCAAATTTAAAAATGGAGAAAACCAATGAATAGATTCAGGGAATCGAACATGTATACTGATAAATCAGTTGTTAATACTACTGGTAGAGGTGAAAAAGTTACTGTATGCCACTATGCATGGTCAGTTGGTTCAGTGCTGGGTACAGACTGAGTCAGAACAAAAAAAGGATGTTCTGTAGCCAATTTTCATGAAGCTGTATAGAATTCAAACTGAGCCATATATTTTCAATTAAAAAAGGCGCTTATATGTTAATTGGTTGGAGACTTTGTTTCTTGAGAATAAGACTTTTTACTAAAGTCCGGTGCTCCCTTTCAATCTGGCAACTGCATCTTATGATGCCCCAAAGCAAATAGAAATTCATGGAGAAATACATGGCTCAATGTAAAAATAAAATTCTGCACAGGGATATTACAACAGGAAACCTTTTTCGTCAAGTTGATTTGAGTTTCAATGAAGTGTCTAACTTTATTCTGGTTCGCGCCTAAGGTGATGCATTAGCATCATAGTACCTAAATCAAAGTTGAATTAAGTGCAGTTGTCAAATACATGCAGATTGCAGTTTGTCCATATGTAATTCCAGTGGCAAGTTTTTCATGTGGCTTAATCCATAACTTGCTCTGTAAGATATTAAAGGAATATGATAGTGTCAGCTGATTGTATAATTTTTGTTTACGATATCCTGATTGATATTAACTGGCTTATGCAGCATTCTGGACTTTTTCATGTAACTCTTAGTTGTTGGGCACTCCTTACATTTGGCCCTCAAGTTTCTAGAAGATATGGCTCTCTGACCTTCTTCCTGATATACATCCTGGGAGGAATTTGTGGCAACATGTCAAGCTTTGTGCATACGCCTGAGGCAACTGTTGGTGGAACTGTAAGTTGCAGATCATTGTCACAGAAATTGGATTTTCTTTATTTTCAAAAAGAAAAGTGCAAAAGAGAGGGTAAATAGAGGAAATTTGGAAACACGAAAATGCACAAAATTTTGACAAAAAAAACTCCAAGATGAAAATATCACACTCTGATCGTGTTCTTCTAGGAAGTTTCTTTTAACATTTAAACTGTCTTGAGTATCTATTTGTAAGAAAAACAGTAGAAGACTCAAATTTCACAAATTCCTCTATTGGTTTTATATATATATATGTATTTTTGAGTTCCTGGAATTTTTTTCAAGAAAAAACTTCCTGATTGATAGCCCAGAAGAATATTTCTGATAAAATCCCAACCATGATATCTGTGACAATTTTGTAGATACAACTTCTTTTGCTATTTTTTGATACTCAAATCACACCCTTCATACATTTTAGCATACTGCAGCATAAACAACAATAACATTAGATACAAAGTCTATATATCATCCTAAATTTTAGTGAGGTGGTTAACATACTGGTTTTACCTATTTCAGCAGAGTTTCAAATTTGATAATATACGCATGCTGCTTGACAAAGCCAACTAAATGTTTCATCTTCTAATTATATCCTTTTCTTGGCACATATAGAGATTTAACATCAGTTACCAAGAATATAACCTTTGAAACATATGCCTCTTTAGCCATATATATTACACCATTCAAGTAGAAAGAGAATTTAGAAAGGAAGTACCCGTTAAAAAATTAAGTGCAATGAAGAAACACCAGGGAAAGTGTTGGGCATGGCTGCTCATTTCACTTTGAAGGCAAGAACCAAAAGCATATCTGGAAAAAATATTGAACTATACATCAAACTGATGGAGCAAATCTTAATGTATCGGAGTGCTTTTATCATTCTAATCTTCGTTGCTGCATGCTATCTGATAAGCAAACAGCAACTGCGATTGGAAATGAGACTCATTTTTGCACTGTCATCTGACAAGCCTCATCGTCCATTTTAGAGATGAGATATGACAAGGCAAATATCTTATCTCATGTTCGGATTCAGCTTGATCGTTTACAACATATATAAATAAAAATAAATAAATAAAGGCATATATATATGTATGTGTGTGTGTGTGTGTGTGTGTGCTTGTGTGTGTATAATTCTGCTTTACTTGTTCAAATATCACAATCTAGATTTTTTCTTGAATGCTAAATTTTCTTTTGTTATCTCAACTAGATATATAAGCTCGAGTACATGAAAGATCAGCAAGCCATCTATCCCCTGCATCTCTGATTGGCGCTTGTGATTCCACATTATCATCTCCTATGACTACTAATTGCAACTTGATCTATGGAGTTGTGTTTTTAATGGTTCTGCTTTTCAATTTGCAATCAAGCTGGAGTCAACTTTGTTGCATTTTGCTAGAGTATTCAATCACTTTTCCCGGGAAAACTGATAGCTGCATAAATATCATGATCACGAGACCTACGTGAAATTTGTTATTGTTTTGGAAAAATAAAAGTTATCAGCTATTATCATGAGATTATAGAAAAGCTAAACCAGACGGGGATTCCTCCCCATCTCAAACAAACTGATTTACTGAAGCAGATACAAAGACATAAAACTGATCAGTGCTACATTTTACAATCAGACTGTGTCGTCAAATCCGGCAGTAAGAATAATGCGGTGCTTTACCCTTCAAAATTTTCTAAATCCTTGAATCTGATTTATAAGACAAACCTAATGCTAGTCTGATATCAGCTTCTGATCTTGCATGTTCAGGGACCAGTCTTTGCTATTATCGGAGCTTGGGTCATATACCAGTTACAGAACAAAGAAACTGCTTTGAAGGAGAATTCTGAAAGCATGTTTCAGAAGGCAGCAATAGTGACTGCTTTAGGTTTTGTTTTAAGCAGCATCTCACTAATTGATGACTGGTAAGAAAGGAACCTGTCCACCATATCTGCTTTGCTCTCTCTCGATAAATAAATAAATAAGTAAATAGATAAAATTCGATAAATAAATAAATAATGGTATGTTAAAAAGCAAAAATGACGACTTTTATTGAAAAGCATCAAAATCAACAGCTCGCACACTGCCTCAGCATTTGATTGCTTAAGAATCATCATCATTTTAACTTTTTAGCACACCATTCCATTTCTATTTATCTGTATATATATCTGTGTGCGCCGTGTGTGTGTGTGTGTGTGTGTGTGTGTATGTGTGCGTGTGCATATTTAGAAGCACTTTACTTGTAGTGGTTGAGCATTTTTTGTCTTCTTCATGTCTGACAATCAGCTCGTCTCAGGACGCATCTTGGAGCAACTTGTGCAGGCCTTCTGTATGGTTACCTGACATGTCCTGTAGTTCAACTAGGTAACACATCTCTAAGGGACGGCAGACAGGAGGGGACTGCAATTGTCAAGAGATGGACAGACCAATGCAAATCTTTCTTAACTTTCTGCGCCTTCGTTCTTATTTTGGGTTCTCTCTTTTTCCTTTTCCAAGATCAGATGCATGCAAATGTAGATGGTGGTGCTCTGTGAAAGAGAAGCGATCTATACATGTATAAATAGATGTTAATTTTTCTTTTTTTTTTCCCTCTATTTAATAACGTATAAGCATATAAGCTCGAATGTATACTAGCTTCCCGGCAAATGAAATGGAAAATTTACTTCTGCCATCAATGTGTGTGCGTGTGTTTGATATCAATAAAAACGCACTTCAGTTGAAGCTTTTAATCCAACTGTCTAGCAAGGTGAACAGATCTTTTCTTCGGCATGATCTTCACGAAGCAGAACTGAAACGAATCAGAGTTTCCGGTAACCTCCTTGTGTTAATCTCCCTCCCCACGTGGTGCATGATGATCAGGGAGCTCACGATGAATGTACCACATACATGTGATGCGGGTCCCCATAGCATGGCATGCCACATTCTTATTTTCATTGACAAGCAGACGCACTCTCGTGGATTACGTGTACGGCATCCATAGGTCGGGTGGTCCTCGATGGATGACGGTGATGATGATGAGTCATCTGCACTGCCAGCTGCATGCTCATGTCCACCCCCGAACAAAAGTTGCGAATATGTCAGTCAGCCTATGTGTAAAGCATACATACGTACGCATGCATGTCGCAAACCTCATGAAATTGGATTCCCATCTCCGTTGGTGAGAAATTCTGGGCATAAGAAATCTTTTGCTTTTTCGGAAAATCTCTCGCACAAGCAAGCGTTCATGCATTAATGACTTACTTTTTCTTAAACCCCACCTACGGTCATGTTTCTTATTGTTTTCTCACTAAACTGCATCAATGGGGTTTGACTGTTCTCTTAAAAAAGTTCGAACTATTAACCAATTTGAATCCTTGTCAAATTGTCTTATTCTCTCTCTCACACATACACATATATTCATTTAAAGCACATAGATAGTTGGCAAAAAAATAAAAAGAAAAATCTATAAACTAATTTACATAACGAAAACATTCATCATCTTTTTCTTCTTATTTTTCTCTTAACCATCCATGTTGGTTTAAATGGTACATATTAGATAGTTGAGTGACTTTAAAAAGTGAGAGTTACCATTCAACACACACACATATATATATATATATATATATATAAGAAAATTGAATGATAATTCCATATTTAAGTGGACACAAAGAGTCCAAACTTACATCCTTCCCTCTATCTTTCTCCTCCTTTTCCTCCTTCTCTCCCCACCAGTGGTTCTCTTGTACGTTGCATGTGCTCCCCCCTTCCCTCCACCGAATTGTGGTCCACTGGCGACTAGTGAGTCTAGAGTCGACTCTATATATATATATATATATATAATTAGCTAACTGCTGAATGTTGCCTGGATGACTAAATTTTTAAAATCGGTCATCATTAAAAATATAACAAACGGCTGTTACAACATAACTAACATTATGTGGGTTTTCTAATCTTTTAGTGACTAATTTGAAATATTTAATTCTTCAGCAACATTTGGTACCCGATTAATTTCAATAAGTATATATATATATATATATATATATATATATATATAAACTGAAGGTGCTACTGCTGTGCAAAGATTCACAAATAAAGAAACTACATGATAATGAAACTGCTTGCAGCGTGCGGCCCAAATTTAGGGTTGTCAACTGAAGAATGACGTGAGCCTATATGAGAGTGATCAGCTGTCAATCCTTGTCCGCACTTTCCCACAAACAAAAAAAAATTATCAACATTTTAAACTTTCAAATTTTGGACCAGCCAAGTTGGTTCAAAATTTTGTCTGGTCTGCTGCCGAATCACAGGTAGCACGCCAAAGTAATGATTCACCCGGCTAAGGATGTTTAAAGGGTGGGGATCGGGTAGGGTACAGTCTTACCCAAGTCCAATTTAATCGGATCTGAAATAATTGGATTTAAAGCAGTACCACATATAAGCTGGCGCCAACAACAAATTTTTTATTTATTTTTATATATTTTTACATATATATCATATAATTATTTACTTATTTATATATGTTGTATCCTTTCAAAATTAGAATTTCTACAACAACAGTGCTTCATGGTAAAAAAATTCTGGCTTCAACACTGATTTATAGTTTGATGAGACCGATTAATGACTCCCAGTTTTTTTACATGTAACATATTTGGTAGATTTGTTAATTTGATTTGGAGTTGGATGAGACCGATTAAACTTATATTTGAGGATGAGATATATATATATATATATTGATTGTAAGTGTGAGTATGTAGAAATAAATTTCGTTACTGTTACTGTCCAAGTGGGCAGCAGAATGAAAGCAACAAAACAGAAAAAAAACTGAAGCAGAATCCAAACCCACACTTCCCTAGATGCCCCTTCTCAGCTCCAAAAAGCAATCATATCAACAATTAGAAATATGAATTCAAAAACCACAAAAAGCAACCGAACACTCCCTCAGCCAATTAGTCATCTCTCTCTCTCTCTCTCTCTCTCGCTCTGTAGCTTGAGGAATGGGTCAAGGTGTAGAACGTTCAGGAATTGAAGACGAAGGATCGCTGTTACAAGCTTGCACCACAGGGGATCATGGAAGAGGGTCAGGCAGGAGCACCAGCGTTAATATTTCAGCAGAAATACTCAAGAGCATCAGGGAGTCGAGGTCCTTCCGCCACGCCACCATCCCCGATGCAGTCTCTTCTCCAGCTTCAGCTGGTTGCATTAGCAAGAGTATGAAATCGTCCCGTTCATGATTCATCTCTCTCCCCTTGCATTCATCTTTCTTTCTGCTCCATATATATTTGGTCGCTGACAATTCCTTATCTTCCTTCCAGACCAAATTGCTCCATCAACTTACTGCTTCACTGAAGCTCTGAAGGGTACTACAAACCTAACACTACCAAGGATTCATATTGATAAATACGCTTCATTCAAAAGCTGCATACTTGTCCATGTGGATCTTCTTTTAAACTTTAATTTGTACAGATTTGCTCTTTTATCCTCACTCTATTATAATATCAGAATCTTCATTAGTTATATGATTTCACTGTTTTGAGTGACGTTGTTTTTGGTGGAAGAGCAGCCATACAACAGACTAGGTGTGGATCAGGAAGGGAAAGCATGGTGCCCATCAGATTTTTGGAAAGAAAGGTTTTGAACTCAAAGTGGGATGAAGCAGAGAAGTACATAAGCAACCCACTGTCTGGGGAGGTGCCAATCCAATGCCTTTCTTCCTGTGTGACTGCCGAGACTTGGCCTGAACGTGCCCATGATAGACCGCGCAGCTCAGTCAGAAGCATTTCCAAGTCCGCCCCTCTACCAACGCCCACTTCTTATCAACGTGTAGAGCCTCATCCGGTGCCCACTATTTCTGAAATTAAAAAAGTCACCTTCTCAGGTTCAGTTCTACCATTCTTGCACTTTTGCCTCCAGCTCTGTATTTAAATATGTTCTTAGTGTCGCCAAGTCCATCCAAGAATGCATGTATACAAGGCGAATTGACGAGCATTTATATATATACAAATCCATAAATGGTGACTCTAAAACCAAAGGACACCAAACTTGGGCCGTTCAATCCATCGTTATAGACTGTTCAAAGAAGAAAAACGTGATTCACTTCACATCATATTTTCCTTATTTATTTCTCAATCATTTATCATGATAGATCAACAGTTTTCATGAGTGAGTTGGGTAAGTGTGGCTATCCAGAGTCACTATATATATATATATATATCAACTCAACCAACCCTTTTTTATGCACAATAAGTGTTTTTGTCAACGATACGATGCTTTCCCAAGCACCATGTAGGCCTCTGTAGAACTCGTGTTGAAATCAAGATGTTTTCAAACGAATGAGAATATTTACAGATGTGCTTATGTTTTAAAAAAAAATCATAAGTAAATGTTCATGAATAGATAGCTACGCAGGCAATGCAGAGGTAGGACAGCTAAAGAGGAGAAACGGATCATGGATGAGAGACGTCGGAACGCAAATCACACCACTAGATTGTAGTTCTAGCAGCCCAAGCATCACATCAGCTCCATTAGAGGATGAGAGGTCAGAAAGCTTTAGATTAATGGGCAGGAGGTGCTTTATCTTCCAAAGAAAACCAAAACCAGAAGCTCTTAAGGTAAATTCCAAACCGCTCTCCGCTCTTTCTTTATTTTTTCTAAGTTTTTTGTTCTCTATCTCCTCCATATAAAGCTGCTATTGTTACAGTCAATTAAAGAAGTGCGTTTTTAGTGAGTAACAAAATCGTTGATAGTTAATCACAGTTCCTGCTATCTCCAAAAAAAAAAAGAAGGAAAAGTTAACAACAAATATTAGAACTGCCATGCATCTTTATCAATCACAGCACGTATTCAATATTATATATAATTGCACCAATGACCTCTTGGAGTTCAGGATTTTTATCTCTAGAACCGAAACGTCGACCTCATGTGAAATCATGAAAATGACATGTCCGGTTGGTGATTTTGGTAACTTTGATGCCACTCTTCAGTCCTTGTTTCTGTAATACAGTTGTAGCTTGATGAGATCCCCTAGGTGAGAAGAAAACAAATTAAGTCATTTAAGTGCTTCTGAAGGTAGTCGAAAGTACAAAACTTTAAAATGCTAAAATCAGTATTCACAGAACAATTATATATATATATATATATATATATATATATATATATATATATGTATAACCATCAATGATTCACCGCTCTTATAAAATCTAAAACTTTTATTGTTAGTAAAAAGGTAAATATTTTTCCGAAAATCAACTGGAAACAAATAATATTTTTACTAAATTAATAGTGACAAACACTTTAGAAAGCTGAAATTATGTTTAAAATATCTTTTAATTAACATGAGTTTTGTATGGTCTCGTTCTAGTACCTGCGGATGGACTTCGTCTAGATTCAATTCGATAACATGGATGCGACAGAACATGGTCTAAAACCTGGAGATTGAGGTTAATTTGCACTCGTGACAAGAGTACTGTGTTTGTTGGGTAGACAAAAAAATTTCATCCCTTCATGGTCATGATGCAGTAACCCAATAATGTAATTCGGTCTAAACTACATTGCATCTTGGTTGCTTGCTAACTACTTCATGCTTCATGTACATAATCTCATGCAATCACATCTCTCTCTTCCTCATGTGCATATTTTCTGTTTGTTGCACAGAAAGAATCTAAGGCAGCACCAAGAAAGGAAAAGCAAGGAAGATCTAATGAAAACGAGGCAAGGAAGAAAGTGAGGGCACTCCTGGGATGGAAAATGTGGGAAGCTTGTAACTGCAAGCAGGAAAAAGAAAAGGAAAAGAAAAAGAAAAGGAAAAGAAGAAGAAGAAGCAGAATATCAAGAAGAATAGAGGAAAGAAAAGAGAGAAGAAGGGAGAGGAGATAGCAGGATATCAACCACACCACAGAAAAGCGAAAAGAGATCTTACAATCATTACTCTACAGGCAATGCTGGTGGAGTGAAGAGGGGAATCTGCTGCTGCTGCCTTGAGGAGGCCCACTGCTCTTTGGATCTTGACAGTACCTTGTCCCTGTCTTCCTGCTCATTCGCTGCGAAAGGCTGGCCCATGTCACGTGCAGCTTTTCACGATACAACCAGGAATCAGACCAAAAGGACAGACCCCATGGTCCACGTTGAAGGACCCCTCTTCTGATCTTCTCTTTGCCTTTAGCTCTAATCTCTCATGAAGCATGCCTTTGAATCTGTATGGATTCACAAGAACCAGATCTTTCTGGCCCTTGTGGGAAGTTTTGTAGTCTTTTTTTTCTTTGGCTGTTTTGAGGTTTAACTTTCAAGGACCAAGTTTGGCAGAAATCTCTACGTAAGCAATTTGCAGACCCACCCACCTGCGCGCCCAGCCTTCAGTACTGTGATACTGGATTAGATCGATCGGACGCTCAAGAATATTATATGGAATGGTCCATATTTGGATCTGGTTGACAAAGCCACAATAAATAGGTACCAATAAACTTACTGTGGGCACAGTCACAAACATCAGCATGATTTTGACAAAATTTGGGATTCTTATGTTGAGACTTCTGAACGATATTATATTGCTGATAAAGATGTGATTTTACAAAAAAAAAATCACTTATTATTTTCTCAAATTATCCTTTTTTCCAACATATATACAAATACAGTAAACATTGAGAATTTTTTTGTTCTACTGCAAGTTTTAAGTCTTTCATCAATGAGATCTTGCGTAAGAAGGTGTTTGAAATGAGGTTACAAGGTGCTGTTTATAACATTAATTTATGATGCACCTTGAAGGGTGCAACGGCCAAAGTCCTTAAAACTGTCTAATGATAAAAATGATAAACAAGGATAAGATAATTGAGTGCATGCAGTATCTAAAGTTGAAGGGTGCACTACTACCACGACATCCATGAATAAAACTTGCAACTCTTTTCAAACTCAAATTAAGAATGATAAACAAGGTTTTTCATTTGCAAATTCAATACCAACAATTTGTTTAATGCTTTATATAAAATAGCAAATTCGGTAAAACCAAGTTAATTAAGGCATATATGTAGCTGAGCTAAGCCAAGCACGTTAGTTTTATTCAAACACCCCTAGGTATTTAGGGTCAAATATATGGAAAGCAGAGCAATGTCAAAGCTGCAATAAGGTTTTCTTGCTTAGAAATCTGAAATTAAAAAGTGCATGAACCCCAATGCATAGGTGGAGGGTCACTAGTTTAACCCGCATCGATGCTATGTCCCAGTGACAAAAAATAGTATGTGAACATTGTGCCAAGCTGATCACGTGTGCTGGGCTTACATTAAGGCACTAGTACGGCTTTGGACCCTAAAGAACAAAAAAAAAGGATGGAGTTTCAACACTCATCCGAGTGGTGGGTCTCTTCTTGCTCCCTCCAATTTTTTTTTTTAAAATACAAGGATATTAAATTAGTTGTTTTTCTAAGCACATATATAAGATTAATTTGTACACAATATTTGGAGCAATTAATTGGTGATTTCATTTTTAGGTTACGACCCAATCAATGGAGAGCTTTTGGGGTTTCAAAAGTCCTGTCGTCGTAGGTTATGAATTTCAAAGATCTGCCTTTGTCTCTATGTAGGGGTGAACAATGAATCAAGCTACTCGAGCTCGACTAGTTAAAGCTCGGCTCGCGAGCCGAGTCATTTGCTTAATGAGTCGAGCTCGAGTTCATAAGTGACTCGTTCAAATAATCGAGTTGAGTTCGAGCTCACCACGTAACTGCCGAGTCGAGCCCGAACCTTAATTGAGTTTGTCGAGCCTTAACCAAGTCAATATATTCAAACGAGTTTACGAGGTTGTCGAGCTTTAATCGAGTCGAGCTCGAACTCAACACATAAAGACGAATATCAATTATATTCAAACGAGTTTGTTGAGGCTTAATCGAGTCGAGTTGGAGCTCAACCTGTAACGATGACTATCAATTCTATTTAAACGAGTTTGCCGAGTCTTAATCGAGTCGAGCTCGAGCTCAACACATAACTGCTGAGTCGAGCTCGAGTTAACTGAACTCGGGGTCGATTCGGCATGTGTTCACCCCTAGCCCTATGTGGTGTGAAAACAAAAGGCACACATGGGGACGTCAATATCCAGGATTTAACCAACTACCCGCCCGAATCCAATTAACCGGATTACTTGGATATCATTGTGGATCGGATTTTGGTGCGCAGCGCTGATTGTGTCCATGACTGCTTCCGAAACATTTTTTAAAGAAAAGGAAATGAAAAAAAATTTTGAGAATCGAGCTCCTCTCTTTGAACATTATGAATTGGACATGAAAAGAACATTTTGTTCTTAAAATATATGTTTATAAAATTTATATTTCCACATGTCAAATTAAAAAAGAGGTCAATATGCATTAAAATTGAAAATAAAAAGAAAAATTAGATTCAAATGTTTGCTGTTTTTTTAATCAAATGAAAAGACCACACCTCCGGATTCTTATGTACTTGACTTAGAACGCAAGCTCACGTTACGGGGGCACTCAGCCTTTAGTCATTGGCTGCAAGCAGCCAGGTTGGATGGCGATTAAGTTCTTTATGAAGAAGAGTGCACATGCAAAACGACAACATTGGTTCTCGATACTCATTCGCAGGAGGTTGTTAAATTTCATATGAATCAATACTTAAAACTACAATCTTGCCGTAATCAGAGCTATTGATTAATGCACTTATTAAGGTCGGGCGACTTAATAGTGATGTTCATCATATTAAACTGTGTGAAAGGCGATCATCTTTATTACTTTTAAATTTTTTTTTTTTATAATTAAACAAAACGCACAAATCAGATTTTGAAAGAGATTCAATATGGGTTGATTCATAAGGGGTACGGTAGGATCCATGCAGTGAAAAACAAATAAATCAACCAGAGATTAGAGATTGGACCAGCCTCTCCCTTTCAGAAATATGTATGATTTAAACAAGTTAGATATGGTTTTTGGGGATCTTTTCCTCTGTTTTTGCTGCATAAAGTTTAATTCAAACCTCATTGTCTGATTCACCGAAAGCAGACTTGGTATAATTCAAACCTCATTGTCTGATTCACCGAAAGCAGACCTGGTATTCTGAAGAGATAAAAGAAAGGATGAATAGTTTTTAAGTGGTACGATGAAATACTTATTCTGCTCACTCATCAATTCAAACCTGACTCATGTTATTTTAGTTGATGCTAGATATTTCAAACACCTTTACTAACAGCTAGCAGCTGCATCATTTGATTGAATGCAGCAGAGCTTATGCGTTTCCATCCTCAAGTCATTCACCAACCTGGGGACATTGAGATTCTAATGAGGCTTACCGCAATGAGACAAGCTTTATACGCGCCACGCATATGCAAGTATTTTAAATTATCCTTCATTAGTTAAGTGTATAATTAACGAGAATGAATGAGAGAAATAGTATCTTCTTTGTCTCTTAATTAAACAAACTTACTTTACAAAGAGGACTCTTCCAAGAATTGGAGGTCCTGATCTGGATCAATCTCAAGATTATTCTTTCCAACTCATATAGTTATATTAATCCCAAACCTTTTTCCTTTCGCTTTATTAGATCAGTTGCAGGAATTTTGGTTGGTATCGCAAATTTAGTGTTGCCAATGTTTCATTATTATATAATCTTTAATTCTAGGGTGAACGTTGTAAACTTGATCTGTAATACGAACGCATACTTGTCCATCATATATATATATGACTAAGCAACTTAACATCTTATTATATAGAGATTGCCATACGTACATACATACGTGGTTAAGTAGGGATGGTGGAAACCCTAATAAGTTACAGTGAGGTTCCCATGCCACGCATCTGTAGACGCCGAAGCGCTACACCTGGGTGGTGGAGGAAGTAGGCAGATCAAAGGTGGGTAGCTTCATAATATAAATAAAGTATATAATGCCCAGGCCCAACTAGCTGTGGTAGCAATACCGTGGGCCAATGACACCCCATTTTCATAATCTGTTGCCTGCTTGGTAGAGCTGGATCCTCGTCAACTCTCCGGGCCCCTGACACTTCAGCCTTCTTCATATCTGCACCAGTAAAATTTTCTTGCAAAGTCAGATGAACTTCATAAAGATTATATCTGATCTAGCATAAAAATTACTTTTCACCAAGAAGTTTACAGTTCGATATAGAGGCTTGCTGAGGTAACATGTTGCGAGAAGATGCAGATCAACCACCTAGACGGAAATGGAGGCAGGAAAAGGCGCTACGAGAAACAACTCAACAAGTTTGTCAATCGCATATTTTCTGCAGAAAGATCATCATGGGAGCTCATTGTCTACATATTTTTTTTTTTGTCTTTAGACGACTGAACCCAAGAACCGGATTTTCACAAAAACCCAGTTTCTGTCAATTAGAACATATTTCATTGCCGGAAAAACCAGTTTGAGACTGTCAGCTCTGAATCATTTAAATGTGCAAAAAGTTTATCTTTTCTGCTAATCAGGCTAAAACCAGCTGATTTTGGTTTGTACAGTTAATAATGTGGTTTGTACTGTAATAGAATTCGAAGTTAGCATTTGACAGTGACACAGTGGCAGAGCTAGAAATTTAAACAGGAGTGGACACCAATAACATTAAAAAATATGCCAATAAAAGTACGCAATTAGAATAACAAATTAAGTATGTCTATAGTGAAAGTTTTCAAATAATTTTAAATTTCATGTGCTTGTCTGCATAAGGGATTTTTTTGTGTGCCACCAACTATCACATCTGAAGGCCATATACATGGGACTTTCGGAGAATTTACCAGAAGAGTGTCGTTCACTACATGATATGAACAATGTACTAAAAATTTTAAAAATATAAACTTAATCCAGTTGCAGGTAGCCGAAAGGACAAAAAAGAGCTCTTTCTGGTTAAAAGAATTTATTCCATGGCAGGTAGCCCTGAAGATTTTTGGGAGAATCATCTATATATCATTGTGCCTGTTGTTGGAAAAGGGGATGAATTTTTTAAAGAAGAATGCATAACCTTCCTTCTAAAAAATTATATTTCTATTGATGTTGGATAAGCAGGTTCCTTTTTCTTATGTTTTCTTTCTTTTTCCCCTCAAATCTTATTTTTCATCTTTGTTCATAAATCTTGGTTTGTGGAAAATATGGTGGCATATAAACGTGGAATAGTTCCAAAAATAAAACTCAGAAAAAAATGTAAATACATTTTGTGCCACCAACCTGCCTAAAGCTGTCCTTTTTCTTCTATCTTGCGCCCTAAGAACAGAGAGGCTAAATGCTGAAAGTTTACCTATTTTGAATTATTGTTTTCTAAGGAAGCTCGTGGGTATGGATACCCTTGTAGAATTCCTGATGATTGATGACACCATTTTTTTTCTTTTACTAAGAAGATGAACTCATTCACATTCTTCAACATGTAAAAAGGAAAAAAGAACAAAAGAGACACCAAGGAAGTAATAATTCACTGCCCGTATCTTTGTCTGTCTTCTGCAATAATACAATACCAATGACAGTTCAATGATTAGAAGGAACTTTTATGACGACCAGAAATTTTAAACAATACGAAATCAAATATTGTTCGTACAATGTCCATGCATATGATTCTTGTCAATCATTTCAGTTCTTAAGAAGATGAAGAAGAAGAAGAAGAAAAGGCGTACATGGCCACAAGAAGCCATGCAGAAGGGGGTTGGTACGAGAACACACACACTCTCTCTCTCTTTCTGTGCACATCAAGAGATTCGAAAACTTATCTCGCACCACCTACCTCTGGAAAAGTATTGCGCATTTGTTTGGAAGCATGTTAACCATCTTCCAACAGCAAAATAAATGTAAGATGTGTTGGTCCACGACCCACCATTCTAGAATCTGCTCGCCCTATATCCTTTCTCCCACATGGCTTCTCCGGAGCACAAGGTGCTCTTCTCTCTTTACCCCTCTCGCTCGCGTGCGCGCATAGCTTCTATCTTCTCTCTTTTTTATTAATCTTTCCCTGAATGTCGCAGAGTCGGGATGCTGCTCCAAATTCTTTACAGAACAGAGACTGTGGAAGCAAAAGGACCACTAAGAATGGTCAATCTCAGCAGCTAAAACTCGACGAAGAGGTGAGCCAGATTCTTCTTTTGCTCCAACAATCGGCTATTTGCAGCTACGCCGTTCTTACTTCTCTCTAGTGCGTTCCTGTGTTTTCCCAAAATATCATCGAGTAGTTTTGCTTTTGGTGCATTAAAAAAGAAGCGGGCCCGACAATTTATTGCTCGAGACAAGAAGGCAAGCGGTAGTTTTGGTCTCTAGATGAGGATGGGTGGTTACACTTTGATAGACTTGATTGTGGGGAAGAATGTATCGAGAAAATAGCATTCTCATAAAATAAATGCTAGTATGTATTTAAGATTGTAAATCTTTTGCAGCCAAGAGGCCAGACAAAGGTGGAAGAATTGATGTGCAGACTCCAGAAACTCCTGAATGATGAACCAGAAATTCGTTCCGCCATTGCTAGTGGCCTCTCATCATCGCCCACGGACAAACCAAACGTAAAATAATCTGTCACTCTCTCACATACCCACAAATGCACACAAAGTTATATTTTCCTATTCTTTTCATGCTTAATAATTTGACCGTGCATTGAACAAACAATTACCTTGCAAAAAAGCATGAGCTGAATGGACAAGAGATTCAATTTCTAATATTTGGGTTGCGTGCTTTTACTTAGGCGGCACCAAAGCCCCAAGTAAAAGAACCGATTAAGCCCATGGAGATCAAGCTTCATACTGAAATGAGGGCCATCAAGCGTGCAGGGTTCAACCATTTTGTATGCATACTCTCTCTTTCTCTCTCTTTGTCACATATTCACGCACACACGCACACACATATTTATACGTGCCATTTGCTGTAAGGTTGCCAGCAAGATTCAATATATGGAGCAACAAAGGAAACAAGAAGAGACCATCCAAAAGGTAAGAAACTTCATATGTTGGTACTCTGTTCTCAAGAACTTCCAACACTCGACGTTAATTCAGTTCGTTTTGCGAGACAGATGATGGAGAAAGAACAGATCAAGTTACTGAGGAAGGAGATGATCCCACGTGCAAAACTCATGCCATTCTTTGACAAGCCATTCTTCCCTCAGAGGTATTTGTATACTAGAAACAGTAATTGGATGCTTTGAGTTTGGACATTAAGAGGAAGAACACATGATAAGCTCTTATTAAAATGGACAGGTCTACAAAGAGGCTGACTGTGCCAAAGGAACCAAGCTTCCACATACTAAGCAGCAGGTGTGCAAAGCGCACAACATGCAATGTACTCTGTTATCCCGTGTACGAAAATGTGAAGCCAGTAAAATGACAGGAAGCAGTCTCTTATATTGACGGATGATTGTTTATAATACCAAAGTTCAAAAACCTTCTAATATATGGTTAGAGAAGTGAAAGATTGGCATTTAGACTGTTTCTCTGTTCCAGCATGTCTTGCCACTTTCTACTGAAATAATTTTGGTGTCATTTGGTTTGAGAACTTATATTCAATACCTCATGTATTTGTGTACAATAATACACTATTGTGGGGTGTGAGCTGGCCTTATGCTAATTTCTACCAACAGACATTCTTTATGTCCGATAGATGCAGGTGGCACACTCATCGCAGGGGAAGACAGACAAATGTTAAAATAGAACGCCGAAAAGTAGCACTATACAATTTCTGATCTAGCGTGTATCTACCCACTTTGCAAGTAAAACTCGCGTCTACCACTGGCTTCAAGCAGAATAATCTTGTCGCTCTAATCGAATGTTTTCAATCAAAACGCCTTGGAAACCAACAGTAAATCAAATCCGATATATAAGCAATCCTAAAAGTCAAAATTGGGTATGGAATCCTGGCTAACTGAATAAGAGCTTCTATTTGTTTAAAGAGTCTCTCTGAGTCTCTCTTACCCTCGAGTGCAAGGACTCAATGGAGTAGATTATTTTCGCAGTCATGCAGTTGCTATAAAGCCTGACAAATGCCAGTATATCCACATGGAAGACGACCAAGACCTGAGCGACTGAGCCTGAAGGCTCAGCCTCCGGCTTGCAGAAGAGGTTTTGAATTATAAAAACAGTTTCCAACAACAACCCCCTCCGCGACCCTGTGCGTCTACCACCTTCTGGGACGATTTTTTCTGATTTACGCTACCAAAATATCCAGTTTTCCGATGTTTTCATTTGTGATTATCAGAACTGCATCACTTAAATGCAAACATAAAAAAAAATTAAACCGAAGTAGAAATAACCTTTGGGGCACAATACCCTAACTGGTATCATGTACAACTACAGGTATCTTCATGCGGTCGAGACAACATTTAATTATTTTGCAGCCACCTATAAAAACAAATGCATGAACATTGCCAAATTCATGCATAGGCAGGGCCTGCATACCCAAACCAGCTAGACGCTCCCAGCAATGATTCTATTTGGTGTAAACTTAGACAAGCTGTAGAATTCGATGCCTATGATGCCATTGCTGAGGCCCCTCGAATGCACCATCTGACCTTGACTTATCAGGAGGAACGAACCATTGCCCTGTTGAACCGGTCGGTAGTCTAGGCAAAGTTTCTGATAACCACCACCCATTGATTTCAAATTACAATATGTGTTGCAAATCAGCATCTTGTCGTGCCAGCTCAAGCAACATAGGATCATCAAAGAACTTGTTGATGCTCACATCTTCACTCATACCCTGCACAAAAAATTCAAGTTGATTTACTTTCAAGAACAGGAGCTGTCCATAATGTGCGTATGTGCATGATGCTTATTTCTTCGAGTCAAATCACATAGCCCTCATCAAAGCCAGAGAAAAAAGGAATAAGATTATACATGGTCCGGCAAAAACACTCCAAAATTATCATCACATGCATGCATATATTATACACATTTAGGATCCATACCTTCCTTCTTCGAGTCTTGACCATGAACTCACGAGCCAAGTGCTGAACTGGTGCAGGTTCTAAAGGCCGTAAAACAACAGATTTATCTAATGGGTCACCAGGAACAATAGCCCAATGATCAAAGACTGACATGCAGAACGCCTGCCCCTGTGTGTGGTACCTCAGGTCTGTCTCAAAACCAAAAGATTCAATCACGGGCAAAAAGGCCTGCAATTTTACATAAAGAGCAATTGTTAGCCACCAAAATCATTATGTTCCTATTTTCTTCACTACAACATGACAATTATATATACTCATGGTTAGTTATCTCAGCATGCAAAAGTGAACCTCAATATACAAGTAATATGGCATCATTATCCAAGAAGATTTTAATTAACAAATTTTGAACTCACTCAACCTAGCAACCAGGTTTTGTTATTTACAGATAATTCAATAAAATGAATATCAAACATATCCAGCGAAATATTTAACTGGATCCTATTTCCTATATTCCAGATAGAAATATCATGCCATGCAAAGCACAGGTTTGGTGAGATACATGGAAATCAGACGAGCAATAACAATAACATGTAATCCAAATCATGCACTCATTGCCTCGAGCCCAGACAAAGTGAGGTTATATTCACATTTTTGGACAGCCAAAGGTAAATAACCTAAACTACAAGAGGTTATGTAATAGTTGCTGGTGATATAACATAACATGCTACAATCAACTCCCATCAGCCTATGTCACTTACGTTGGCAGCACTCACACAAACACACAGACAGATATGCATACCTTAACAATATAAGCAGGGGTCCCTGGCTTTGGCACATCAGCAGTTACATGGCCCCGTCTCCGTGACAACACAGTATAGATTGCAGAAACACAGTCAATAGGAGTTTGGATCTGAAGGCCAGACAATGAGAAGAAGTTTAATATAGAATATCAACGCAAGACACATTCATTAACCTTATATACATTTATATCAATTATTACCTCCACATAGTACACAGGCTCCATCAAACGTGGGGTTGCCATGAGAAAAGCTGAATATGCCACTCGCCTAGCTGTAGGAATTATCTGACCACCACCTCTGTGCAAAGGCTCTGATGCAATGTTCGCATCCAGGATTTTAAATTTAACATTCCGGATGGGTTCATCACAAAGTGGTCCCTCACGTGCACCCCACTGAAACCTGCAGGATACAGACTCAAATAAACAAACATTCAAGCAATGTATTCCAGACAACATATCACACCATGATATGGCATCTACCCTTGGACAATTGAATCCTTGACAGCATTCAGCAAACTCTTATCTACTTCTCCAGGTAGTGTATCGTCCAAAAGTATGTTTGGCCCCTGCATAAATAGCCATTACATGGTCAGAGAACATTTCTTCTACTTTTTTCTGAGCTATCAAGCTTCAAATAGTAAGAATGACAAGGCAAGGACTTGAGATCCAATGGCATAAGTATAGTTATGGTAAAAAGAAGCCGGTATGGGAAAGAAGCTAACTGCTTGATAAAGAGAAATAAAGCTTCCAATAGTCTAGGTTGCAATCAGATGACTATAAATAAAATAAAATTTCAAAGGGAGAAAGAGAGGTGCAACAGCAGTCGGAAAATGAAGCCACCTCATGATTGATATACACTTATAAAACCACTTGTGCACTAGCACAATAAACGTAAAGATTTCTGGAAACTCGATCAAGAAACTGGTGAAGATAAGCCATAAAGTCTAGCATTTGCACCTATAAATGCGTGTAGAAACTAACCCTATGTTACATGGGGCTGCAAATAGGCCAC